>NW_022196903.1:6504715-6515178 GCF_008632895.1 Mastomys coucha
TATACTATCATATCATCTGCAAATAGTGATAATTTGACTTCTTCCTTTCCAATTTGTATCATTTTGATTGCCTTTTGTTGTTTAATTGCTCTGGATAGGACTTCAAGTACTATATTGAATAGATAGGGAGAGTGGACAGCCTTGTCTAGTTCCTGATTTTAGTAGGATTGCTTCAAATTTCTCTCCATTTAGTTTGATGTTGGCTACTAATTTGCTCTATATTGCTTTTACTCTGTTTAGATATGGGCTTTTAAACTAAAATTTGGAAATTCTATTATTCCTAGCCGAACTTTTTGTTTTGTTTTGTTTTTGTTTTTGTTTTTTTGAGACAGGGTTTCTCTGTATAGCCCTCCTGTCCTGTAACTCACTCTGTAGACCATGATGGCCTCGAACTCGGAAATCTGCCTGCCTCTGCCTCCCGAGTGCTGGGATTAAAGGCATGTGCCACCACTTCCCAGCCTAGCAGATCCTTAAAAGGATCCTAGCCCTTCTATCTGGCTAGCTGGGGATATCTGTATTTGTGTTCACACATCATGGGCTTCCTTAGAGTCCTGAGTTCTGAATGCAAAGAATGGGAAACCCTCCAACATGAATGTGAAATGCAAGAAAACCCTGTTTCTGACAGACTTTATCTCTCTGCTCTCTCAAGTTTTCTCATCTTATTTAGGGTAATTTTGAGACACATGCAATAAGCAATAAAAATGTGTTTTTTCTTATTGAGTTACAGGTTTAGGAGGATTTAATACCTGCTTCAATTGAGAAACCTATTATTTTATCATTATAATTGAGAGACTGCAAAGTTCCAGTGGAGTTTGTCATAATCATAACTCTGTAACAGAGATGGTTATTCCAAAATTAACTTTGAACATGACTTTAGTATTAACCAGATGTAGAACAAAATAGTGGTAAAAAAATTCATAGGTTAATTCTGTTCAATAACATTTTCATTTGTTCTTTCTTGTAGATTTTTCCTTTGATGAATATATAGTGTCCTTCTCCTTTGCTTTTGATTAATTTTAGCCTGAATTCTTCGCTCTTACATATTGAAATGACTATACTAGCTTGCTTCTTAGGAACATTTGCTTGGAGTACATTTTCCAATTCTTTCCCTGAGTTAATACCTATTTTTAATCTTGAGGTCTGTTTCTTATGTGCAGCCAATGAATGGCTTCTTTTCTTTTTATCCATTCTGTTAGTCTGTGTATTTTTATTGAGGAACTGAGGATATTGATATTAACAGATATTAATGAATAATAATTGTTATATCCTATTATTTTATGGTTGTTGTTGTGTGAGCATGTTTGTATGTGTCTGTATGTGCACATACCCATATATGCATGCACTTATACTTTTGGTCATGGTGTTTCATTACAGTAACAGGAATCTGAAGACAGTAACTTAATCATATATGGATATAGATATGTCGTAAACTCCTGGAATCAATCTATAATAATAAAAAGTTTTAAGACATCAGGAATTATCATATTTGTGTTAAGGAGTTTTATGTGCTGTTAACAAGGATGTAGACACTCTGATCTTGTTGAAGTTCCTCAGATTTGGTCAAATAACACATGGTTTTATGAACTCTGAAAAATTAGTTTTGTGTTACGTCATCTTTAGATCTCACAAATTCCAGGCTATTTTATGCAATAAAATTTCTTGTATTTCATATTACAACATATACTTTTAAACAAAGAAGTTTTTCTAACAACATGTTTAAATTAAAAATATAATCTTTATTTTTAATATGCAGTAAAGCTAATAGAATAACCACAATGATGAATAACAACAACAATAATGTCTAGTAAGTAGTATGCCAATTTTGATAAGAAAATCATATTAAAGAATTGCTATTTAAATATATTATCATTTGTTATTAACAAAAATGAATGTTGAGTAAAAAGTAAGCTTACATAAAATAATATAATATGAACATTTATTGAAACCCTAAGAAATACAATCATCAGTGGATTTTGCTATGTTTGCATTATTGAAATGTGTTTCAATAATGACAACAACAACAATAATACTACAAAGAGCTGATATAATAACTCAGCATGTTAAGTTTTCTCAAAGACTGAGGCCTTGATTTTCATCCCGAGAATTCACATAATAAAAGAAAAGAAACAACTTATTTGGTTTCTGACCTCTATGTATTTGAAAACACATGCACACACACACATATACACCACACACACACCACCACCACCACAACTACCACAAGCAGACCAAAGTAAGCAAGTATGAAGAAAACAAATAAAGTTTAAAATGAAACCAATAGCATTTGCTTCCAGTTTTAATTTTGAAATTCACTATGAGAGAAGTAGAAGAAAGTGTATTTACTCTTCACTTTTACATAGTTGGTTTCTTCTTAAAGTTATACAAAACTCATTTTGCCAATAATTTCCATTGTAATTTAAGCACACCAAAGCTCTTCACTAAAGGAAGCATGTTATAAACTTAATAAAATTCACCATCTATTCTGAATATTTAAATTTCACCTACTCTAACATTCTCAAAGCAGGACACAGCTGTGTTTCTATTAATCATTCATTAAGTGCCCAATGATTCCTGTGCTGGTGACAACAGGAACACCTACAGGGTAAGTGTTTGAAGTTTAGGCTTTCCTGATTTAGCTTCTGTGTGCCCAAGTCCTGTAGGAAGTCATAATTACCCAAATGTTGATACATTCTTTTAACTTCTCCTTCATTAAAATATTGATATATTGTAAAAGATAGGACTTTTGAGTTTAAGACTTGTCTAAAGAATACTTGATTATCTGATGCTATATCAAAAATAAATTATGACTTTTAAACTCTGATTCCTAAAATAAGAGCTCTGGAATAAATGATCCTTCAAACTCACACCAATAAGGTTAATTATTAGTGTTGTAAATAGTTATGGAGGGATGAGGTAGAATGGACACTGGAACAGGAGGATCAAATAAGGTGAGAAGAGGGTAAGTGAAGTAATAGGGGTACACAGCAACAGCTAAGGAATATTAAAGGAGCCTTATGGAATCCTAATGCAGTGGATGTCCCAGCTAAACATCACTTATCATCAAAGAAATCCAAAAGTTCCAATAATGGGTTATATCTACTAAGGTTGGTAGCTAATGGTGCTCCATAGTAACCCCAAATATCACAAGCTATTGCCATGGCTTTTACTTGCTCTCTATAAATTGACAGTAAATGCTATTCCTGAATACAATACCTACACAACTCAATGATCATAGAGAAGTCAATCTGGTGATTACCTAGACCATTCACCCTTACGGACTAGTGTTCATGGACTTGAGAGGTACTCGACACATTACCAAAGGAAAAATGTAAACACCAACTCATTTATCAGCCTTTTCATCTACAATGATTATTAGTGTACAAGATATACTGGTTCAATAATGCCACAGTACTCATGGGAGTAACCAACTAATATGGGATTGGATTTAAGCCCTATTAAGTTTCATGAAGTAGAAACTATGTTCTGCACTCTGTTGGCCAAGAAATAGAAACTACATAACTCAGGGACCTAAAGGAAAACCAAATGCTACCTTTTTGCTAAAGGAATGCAGCAATAAAATGACCCTTCATCCAGCCCCCCGGTATATTATTATTATTATTATTATTATTATTATTATTATTATTATTATTATTATTTAATCTTCTTTCACAGTTCACTCATTACCACCCTCCCGGTCCACCCTTTGACTGTTTCCCATCCCATACTTCCTTACCCTTCTCCAAGAAGATGTCCCCATCTTCCTCATTCTTACCCCACCAGAAGTCCCCATACCCTGGTGTCTCAAGTCTCTCAACAGTTAGGTGCATCTTCTCTCACTGTGACCAGATCAGACATTCCTCTGCTGTACATGTGTTGGAGGCCTGGTTGGTGTCTCAGTGTCTGAGAGTTCTCGGTGGTCCAGATTAGTTGAGACTGCTGGTCTTCCCATTGGGATGCCCTCCTCCTCAGCTTCTTACAGCTTTTCCCTAATTCAACCACAGTAGGTCCCCAACTTCTTTCCATTGGTTGGGTATAAGTAATGATATGCTATTAGATCCATACATCAGTTTATTTCTCAGTTATTGTTAAGTGAAGCTTCCTTCAGCAGCAGATTGGAACTGGAACAATATGCAGAGAGTGAGAGACCTTGAAAAACTGAGTCCTAAATGGAGTTTCTCGACAGAAATCTCCCCTCTCATGGCCCTAGGAACAGAACTGAATCCCATGTTGCAGAATCCCTCTCTTTTTCTATCTACTAGTAATTGAAGGAACCTACTACAGAGCAATTTTTTCTTTTTCTTGATTTTTATTTTTAGATTATAATGTAATTACTACAGCAATCTATTTCCTTTTCTCCTTCAAAACACTCCTATATACCCTGCCTTTCTCTCCTTCAAAATTTTGGCCTTAAATTGTTATTTTATATATATATATATATATATATATATATATATATATATATATATATACATATATATATATACATATATATATGTATATATATATATAGAGAGACATATACATACACATGCACTCATAAATATAACATGTTCAGTTTGCATAATGTTATTTGTATGTATATTTTCCCAATACCCACTTCCTCTCCATTTCCCATTTACATTGTTATATATGCACATTGAGTCACTGTCAAGGATTACTCTTGATAAAGTATGGCAACTAGAAGCATTCCTCCCACTGGAACAAAGCATCCTGATTCACTGTTTTGTGTCTTGATTTACCAAAACTGTATATAACTGAACTCCATGTTAATTGTTCAAATTAGTAATTACTCTTGCCTGACTCTGGAGTTGTTTGTTTTTTGTTTTTGCTTTTTCATTTTTATTTTTCTGTTTTTATTTTTTTTATTTTTTTCTGAAACAGGGTTTCTCGGTATAGCCCTGGCTGTCCTGGAACTCACTCTATAGACCAGTCTGGCCTTGAACTCAGAAATCCGCTTGCCTCTGCCTCCCAAGTACTGGAATTAAAGGCATGTACCACTACTGCCCAGCTTTGCCCAGGGTTAGGGTTAGGGTTAGGGTTAGGGTTAGGGTTAGGGTTAGGGTTAGGGTTAGGGTTAGGGTTAGGGTTAGGGTTGGGGCATCTCTGTGGATCACAAAGGCCAGATAAGTTGGTGTTATTAGTTTGTACAATATAGTTCCTAATATTTCATTTATATAAAATATATATAAATTTTGTTAAAACAAGCACCTGGGTGCTTTTATTATTTTCTGCTTTTCAGGAATTCACATTTATTTGGGATTTATTTCTACATTTCTTTTTTTTTTTTTATTTTTTATTTTTTCTCCAGTCCACCTCACTCTGGTCCGACTCACTCTGGCCCTATTTTTACATTTTTAATTAAGAAAATATGATCTTGTTAAAAGAGCAGTGCAGCCAGTATCTTGCCTTTTTATCCATTTTTTTTAGTATAAAAGTCAAATAGGCATGTAAAAAATGACAAAAGCCTTTGGTATTGTCCTCCTTCTCATTACCTCTTCATGTTGGCTCCTGAATTTCCTTTCTTCAGTCTCTCACAAATAATAAGACTATGTTAACTTCAGGTCTTTGAGTCTAAAACTCTCCTCCTGAAAAAAAAAATGCATTTATACTGTCTAAGACAGATGTGAAACTTATGGTAATATCCATGGCAGAGAAACCATATAGTAAATCATAGTTACATTAATAGACTTGAATAAATTAATTAAAACAATACTGCCAATGTAATATAAGGCGTCACTGCTCATAGTTTCCCTAACCAAATTTTCAGGATCATATAAGTAGCCTACACACATTTGAGTTCTCTCTAAATCAGACCAATTGTTTATTACTACAGAATATATTATAAAACATATAAAAGTATAGATATTTAGTGTGCCATTTGCACACAACAAACACATACTCTCAGATAAACACAAAAGAGGTCTTGAGGCTTTGATGACTTGAGCCTTCTTGCCACTCATTTCAGCTTGCATCTCTGTTCATCATTCCTTCTCTGGCACTTTATCCTTATTATCACAGCCACTTGAGAATTCTTGAAAAAATTAAATTAGAGATATTTATAAAAACTCTATAAAGTATTTGTTAACTTCAATGTTGAGTCACTACTTTTCTCCTTTGTAGCTCAAGAGTACAGGAAAGAATATAATCATTATTCCTGTCACATTTCGTTCTACTTCTACTTTTGATGTATCTCTGTCTATCAAGTTTATTATGAAGTAATGTTGGTGATATTTCTGTCTTACTTTGTTTTGGACTCACCATTGTCCTGTCCACATATTGCTAGTCAATTTATGGCCTAATGTATGAGTAAGAAAAAAAGAATACAAGTGATGCTTTAGCCTAGGGAATTATGAGAGACATATGGAATTCCCCAGAATATATATATAGATATATCTTTGTTGAAAAATGTCAACCCTGATGATTTTGTTTGTGAAAACAGAATAAAATATCTTAGTACAGTCTTTTGTTGAAAATGTTCACAGAATATAAAACAATATTGTATTTTCACCACAGCCAAACCAGCGCTTAAGCATCAGTTCTATCATTGATCTACAAGTCACATTTCTCTACTGTAAACTTGCAGTATCAGGAGAATGGAAAACACAGGGTTTCTAATTCACACCATCCTCATTCTTATATAATACCAGACAAGAGATGATTACTAAAGCAATATTCCTTAGAGTCAAGAAACTGACTCTTATCTGCTAAAAGAGTGCATTAGTCTTGCTCCAGCTAAATTCAATTAGAACCCCTGTGTGAAGTTCTAACCATTATAGAATTTTGTTACCTCCAAATTAACTTTGGGTAGATTGTTTCTTCTTTTCTTTCCTTTTTTAAAAAAATTTTATTAGATATTTTCTTTATTTACATTTCAAATGATATCTACTCTCCTGGTTACCCCTCCAAAAAATATCAAAAACAAAAACAAAAAATAAACCCTCTTTCTGCCCCCCTCACCCTGCTCACCAAGCCATTCTCTCCCACTTCCTGGCCCTGGCATTCTACTACACTAGAGCATAGAACCTTCACAGGACCAAGGGCCTCTCCTCCCTTTGATGACTGACTAGGCCATCCTCTACTACATATGTAGCTGAAGTCATGAGTCCCACCATGTGTGCTCTTTGGTTGTGGTTTAGTCCCTGGAAGCTCTGAGGGTACTAGTTAGTTCATATTGATGTTTGTCCTAAGGGGCTGGAAATCCTTCAGCTCCTTGCGTCCTTTCTCTAGCTCCTTCATTGGGGACCCTGTGTTTAGACCAATGGATGGTTGTGAGTCTCTACTTCTGTAATAGGACAAAATTGCAACCAACAGATTGGGAAACGATCTTTACCAATCCTATATCTGATAGAGGGCTAATATCCAATATACACAAAGAACTCAAGAAGACTCCAGAGAATCAAATGGGTACAGAGCTAAACAAAGAATTCTCAACTGATGAATACTGAATGAGTGCGAAGCACCAAAAGAAATGTTCAACATCCTTAGTCATCAGGGAAACACAAATTAAAACAACCCTGAGATTTCACCTCACACTAGTCAGACTGACTAATATCAAAAACGCAGGTGTCAGCAGATGCTGGCAAGGTTGTGGAGAAAGAGGAACACTCCTTCATTGCTGGTGGAATTGCAAGCTGGTACGACCACTCTAGAAATCATTTGATGATTCCTCAGGAAACTGGACATAGTACTACCAGAGGACCCAGCTATACAATTCTTGGGCATATATCCAGAAGATGTTCCAACATGTAATAAGGACACATGCTTTACTATGTTCATAGCAGCCTTATTTATAATAGCCAGAAACTGGAAACAACCCAATTGTCCCTCAACAGAGGAATGGATACAGAAAATGTGGTACATCTACACAAAGAAGTTCTACTCATTGTAAAAACAGTGAACTTATGAAATTCTTAGGGAAATGGATGGACCTGGAGAATATCATCCTGAGTGAGGTAACCCAATCACCAAAGAACACACATGGCATGCACTCTCTGTAAGTGGATATTAGCCCAGAAGCTCAGAATACCCAAAATATCATCCACAAACCACAAGAAACTCAAGAAGAGGGAAGACCAAAGTGTGGATGCTTCCTTCCTTCCTTCTCAGAAAGGGATACAAAATACCCATCTAAGGAGTTGCAGAGACAAACTATGGAGCAGAGACTGAAAGGACAATCCAGAGACTACTCCACCTGAGAATCCTTTCCATATTCAATTATCAAACCCAGACACTATTGTTGATGTCAGCAAGTGCTGGCTGACAGGAGCCTGATATAGCTGTCTCCTGAGAGGCTCTGAAAGTGCCTGACAAATATATATTGTTTCTTATAACAAGGCTAAATAAGTATATTGGAGTTTACTCAGAAATCTCAGGTAAACTTTATTAAAAAGCAATAGATAAAGTATAGAATCTAAAATAAAGTATCTAAACAGTAATATTCTTACTGGAATGACTTATAGGAATGTACTATTAAGTTCAAGGCTCTATTTTTTATTAACAGATAACATAAAACTCTAAATTTATATTTTATGACAATCTAAAATTCTAAATTTATTTATATACATAATAAATTGGAGAAAATCCAACTTAATTATATAAACTGTTATCTGATATTTTGATGATAAATCTGAAGTACTTTAGTAAAATCCTTTTTTATTAAATTATCAAGATTTTTAACAAAGTTAAATCAATAGTAATAAATGTTACTTCTAAATATTTGTTACTATATTTATATAAAAATAATTGGCTACTACTTTCATTCTCATTAGTGATGCCTACAGTTCTTCCACATGTAAAAAAGTAGGAGTGAATGTTTATTACTCATCACAAAATATTGGATAATATAAATATTGTGGGAACCATGACAATGATACCAATGCTATGTTCAATAACAACAATCTCAGATTATATAAAAACTGTCATACTAATTGTCAACTAACAAAAACTCAAACAATTCATTATTTCTCACCCTCAGCCTTTGTATTAGTTCTAGTTTATCATCTAATACTTAAAATAATAACTTACAAATTGTTTTCCCCTGTTTTTATTTTACAATTTATGTCCTTCATAGCCACTTATAGAATAAGACATCAATATTACTAAAAGCCTTACAAATGTTCATAAAATTTTCTCAAAGTGAATTGAATTAAATGGTTCTTAGTTCAAACCCCATTGTCTTGAAGCCAAGGCTCATCAGGCCATGCAACTACAACTCCTGAAAACTCCGTAGAGTTACAGAATTAAGTTTGTATTTGCACATGCTAAATTCAATGTGCTATGGTGAAGTAGTCTTCCCTGTCTTGGTGCATAAGAGAAAACACATGGGAACAGATACACTAACTTTGTTTATTTTCTACCAATCCATTTTTATTAGACTATATTTAGTAGTCAAACTAATAGAAATTATTATGTGATTTATATCATTCATGAACAGAAACATGAGCACAAACATACACAGAGAACATTGTGTCCTGATGTTCCAACATCCTACTGTTTTAATTTATTATTTTCAAAAGCTCTGATCAAGTACACACTGGGAACTAATTTTGAACTTTTTCTTTTTTAGAGGGCAAACTTTCTGTGAGCTGAAGAATTCATTATTACATATATTTTATTTAATATAATTCTGTCTTATGGTTTTGACATATAGACCAATATGCCACAGATATCAAAATCTAAAAGTGTCTCAGTGTATTTTAAACTGTTATCATCTTCATTCTTGACTACCTATTTATTTATGAAAATTAAATTACTTAGACAAATGGGTATTCATCACCTTCACCTGAAATAAATTCTAAACTGCAGTAAAAGTTTTACCTTATTCCCATAGTCATAAAGAAGTCTTCATTTCTCAGTCCATTGGTGCAGCCTTACTTATTTTTCCCCTTCTATCCCATTTTCTGTAAGATTTGAGACTCCTCTTTTATGATCCCATTTGTTTTATAAAATTTATCAAGGAAAACAAAGTACAGTATTCAAAATAGATGTTCATAGCAAAACGTTTTTATATTTCTCCAAATATAGAAATAAGTCCAAAAGAAGCATCAGTAACTTTTACAAAGATTAATTCCATGTATAAATAGAGTGAGTATCAGATCTACAAACTAGGAAAGTAGTAGTTCAGTTTTTCTTTTTGAAAATGTTAATGAAGAATACAAGAGGATGTTCGTGAGCAATATCATGAATATTGAAGAATATCCTGTATCATGTGGTATAAAGAATGTTCCCCAATTACCTCTGATTGGCTAATAAGCTGAACATCCAATAATTGGGCAGAGGACATAGAAATACTGGACTTTCAAGCCCAGCAAGAGATCCCAGGGAGAAGGAACAGGTAGGAGTTTGTGATGAGGGAGTCAGGTGAGGGTGAGGAAGAATAAGGACCACAAGATGGAGAAAGAAGAAGAAGAAGAAGAAAAAAAAGAAGAAGAAGAAGAAGAAGAAGAAGAAGAAGAAGAAGAAGA
>NW_022196903.1:6515530-6523338 GCF_008632895.1 Mastomys coucha
AGGAGGAGGAGGGGACGAGGGGGAAGAAGAGGAACAGGAGGAAGAGGAGGAAGAGGAGGAGGAAGGGGAAGAGGAGAGGAGGAGGGGGAGGGGGAGGAGGAAGAAGAAGAAAAAAAAGGTGACCATGAGTTTAGGCATAAGGAGAAATCACAAAGGGAGTTCCCAATGAGGACAAGACAGTTACAGCAGTTCAAGCCAATGAGAGACTAAATACAAATTACTCAGGGCATATGGCTGGAAAGTAACTAAGATAGCATAGAGGATTAGAAATATCTGCTCAATTAATATGCTTAAATTTTGTTGAATAAATCTATAAGTTTCTGTCTCAATTATTTGGAAGATAGCTGAATTAGAAAACAACTTCCACCTTTAAATTTTATCCTAAAATTATTTGCTGTTAATAGAAAATTCCATGTAATCATATGCTAGCTTTCTGCTGTTTTAGTATACAAGATTTTATTCATTTACCTATTAATCTTTTGTTCTATACCCAAAAATTGACTATTATACATGCGGTATATAGAAACATTTCTACTTAATAAACTGTTTAGGGACATGTACTTTCATTATTCATTTTGTTTGGCATCAGCATTTTAGATTTATTAATTATTTGTGGTTATGCATGTGTGTCCTTTGAATCTATGTGTGTGTATGCCTTTGAATCTTTGTGAAAATTCACATTGTTATGGTTCCTGTGTGGAGTCAAAGGAGTCACTTTTCTCTACAGGGGCTGAAAAAGTAAATCAGTCTTGCATGGCTCAGACATTTATCCTTCATTAGCCAACTCATCAGATTTTAGAAAAGAAAAGTTGTGAAATTAAGTTAAATTTATAATTTTATATATGGTATAGCTTTTCTAGATTATTTATATTTTATCCTATTGTCATTAAAATGTAATTTTTTATTAAGTTTATGTATACATACACATAAAATTCAGTTCTAATGTATATCTGTGTGTATGTGCATGTCTCATTTGAGCTAAATTTTGTACAAAATTCAAGGTTTATTTCTCTCTCATTTATATGTATCTAATTCTACTTATATAGAAAGTTATCTTTTTTCTACTAAATTTCCTTTAATGAGTGAAAATAATTTCAACAAACAGGATAATGTTCACTTTTTATTGATATATCTATTTATTTTGACTCTAAGAATATACAATGCAAACTGTAGCATTAATGATAAAATTTGAAAGTAAGTAATGTAATTCTTCAATTTTGTTCTTTTTTCAGAGTGATTTTGCCTATTGCAGGAGCACTGTGATTGGATCTAATTTCTAGGCAGCTTTGCAATTCTATCCATTCCCACACTGAGTTATTGATTTGACTTTTGATCAAAAGCAAACATAGATCAAATGGCCAGATTGTCATCATATCACGTTGACTGTTTTGGTCCAAAAGCATCTCTCTCCAATTACATTGACTTTCCTTAATTTTTCTAAAAAAAATTTAATTTATTTTACTGAGGTTACATCCTGAAAAACAAATTTGATAATGTTTTATATATCTGATGTAATAGAGAAAAATCTGTGATATTTTTTTAATTTATAACTTCACAAGAAGGAAGGTAAATGGTGGATGCTTCAATCCCACTTAGAAGGGGGAACAAATAATCACATGAGGTAGAGAGAGGGAGGGACTTGGGTGTGAGAGGGTAAGGGAGTGAAAAGGGGGGCAGGATCTGGTTATGGGAAGAGGCAGGAGAGAAGTATAGAGGAACAAGAGAATGAAGAAAAGTATGAAGCAATGGGGGTGGGAAACAAAGGGTGGGGAAACCAATAGAAAGTCCAAGACACCAGAGATGTGAGAGACTCCCATACCCAGTGGGGGTGACACTAAGCAAAACACCCTAGAGTGGAGAGATAGAACCTGAGGGGAACACCTCCCGTAGACAGACATGGCCCCCAGGTGAGTGATATGGCCACCCATCCATCTCAAAATCTTTAACCCAGAATTATTTCTGTCTAAGGGAAACATAAAGGCAAAAAAATAAGATAAAATGGAGCAGAGACTGAAAGAAAGGCCATCCAGAGACTTCCCCACCTGGGGATCCACCCTATCTGCAGACACCAAGCCCTGACACTATTGCTGATGCCAAGAACTGCTTGCACATAGGATCCCAGTATGGCTGTCCTCTGAGAGGCTCTGCAAGCACCTAAGACAGATGCAGATAATTATAGCTAACCATTGGACTGATCCTAGGGACCCCAATGGAAGAATTTGGGAAGGAATGAATAAGCTGAAGGGGATTGCAACCCCATAGGAAAAACAAAAACATCAACAAACCAGAAACCTCAGAGGGCTCAGGGACTAAATGACTAACCCAAGTGTACACATGAGTAGATCCATGACTCCCACTACATATGTAGCTGAGGACTGAATCAGTGGGATGGGAAGTGCTTAGTAATGTGTAGGGTTGTTGCACATTGAAGGGGGGTGCTGAGAGGTGAGGCAGGAGTTGATAGAAGGGGTATTACAGGAGTTGATGGAAGGGGTATTGCAGATGGGAGACCAGGACTGAGTACAACATTTTAAATGTAAATAATAAAATAATTAATAAAAAGAAAGGGCCACAAAACAACTTTAAAAACTTATGATCAATTTGGAGAAATAAAGTTTATTTTTGTATGGATTTATATGCAACTAATCTAGAAATCTGAGAAATTCCAATAACCTTGAAAAGAGAAATTTTTGAGTAGTATGTAGAGAAAGATGGAATATTTGAACTAGTTGACTTATTTTCAAGTGTTCTCTGTTGTTTTTGTCTGGTTTGATTTTAATCTGACGTTATCACGTTCTTTGTCCTTTGTCCTGTTTAATTTCTTCTTAAATATTACTTCTAAGGTCAAAATAGAAGTATTGACTTAAGTCTGTGTATGTACGTGTTTGTAGGTGTGTGTACAATATCAAACACACACACACATACAAAGAGAGAGAGAGAGAGAGAGAGAGAGAGAGAGAGAGAGAGAGAGAGAGAGAGAGTTTTATTTACCAGATGTAATTATCATCCAGGAGTTTTACTGATGAATAGACTCACCTTTTCAATCTCTTTTTTTTTTAATTAGATATTTTCTTTATTTACATGTAAATTTCTCCTTTCCCAGTTTCCGCTCCAAAAAACAAAGAAACAAACAAAAACAACAAAAACAAACCTCTGTTGCCTCCCCCCTCCCCATGCCTGCCACCCCACCCTCTCCCACTTATTGGCCCTGGCATTCCCCTACACTGGGACACAGAACCTTCACAGGGCCAAGGGCCTCTCCCCCCATTGATAATAGAATTTGCAATCCTCTATATACACATGCTGCCAGAACAATCAGACTCATCCAACCAAGGACTCATGCAGTCCTTGGTTGGTGGTTGAGACCCTGGGAGCTCTGAGGGGACTAGTTAGTTCATATTGATGTTCGTCCTAAGAGGCTACAAATCCTTCAGCTCCATTGGTCCTTTCTCTAATCCCTTCACTGGGGACCCTGTATTCAGTTCAATGGATGGCTGTGAGCCTCTACATCTGTATTAGTCAGGTACTGTCAGATCCTCTCAGGAGATAGCTATATTTAGGCTGGCTTGCCATTCCTTCAGTCTCTGCTCCATAGTTAATCTCTGCAACTCCTTCTGTGGGTATTTGGTTCCCCCTTTTACGACGGAATGAAATGTCCACTTTTTGGTCTTCCTTCTTCTTGAGTTCATTGTGGTTTGTGGGTCGATCTTCCTGTATTCCAAACTTCTGGGCTAGTAACCACTTATCAGAGAGTGCATACCTTGTTTGTTCTTTTGTGATTGGGTTACCTCACTCAGGATGATATTCTCCAGTTCCATCCATTTCCCTAAGAATTTCATAAATTTATTATTTTTAATAGTTGAGTAGTACTCCATTGTGTAGATGTACCACAATTTCTGTATCCACTCCTCTGTTGAGGGACATCTGGGTTGTTTCCAGGTTCCGGCTATTATAAATAAGGCTGCTATGAACACGGTGGAACATGTGTCCTTATTACATGTTGCAGTATCTTTTGGGTATATGCCCAGGAGTGGTATAGCTGGGTCCTCCAGTAGAACTATGTCCAATTTCCTGAGGAACCGCCAAACTGATTTCCAGAGTGGTTGTACCAATTTGCAATCCCACCAGCAATGAAGTAATGTTCCTCTTTCTCAACCTCTCCAGCATCTGCTGTCACCTGAGTTTTTTATCCTAGCCATTCTGACTGGTGTGAGGTGGAATCTCAGGGTTGTTTTGATTTGCAATTCCCTGATGACTGAGGATGTTGAACATTTCTTTAGGTGCTTCTCAGCCATTAGGTGTTCATCAATTGAGAATTATTTGTTTAGCTCTGTACCCCATTTTTAAATAGGGTTATTTGATTCTCTGGAGTCTAACTTCTTGAGTTCTTTGTATACATTGGAAATTAGCCCTCTACCAGATAAACGGTTGGTAAAGATCTTTGCCTAATTTGTTGGTTGCCGTTTTGTCCTATTGACAGTGTCTTTTGCCTTACAGAAGTTTTGCAACTTTATGAGGTCCCATTTGTCAATTCTTGATCTTAAGGCAGAAGCTATTGGCGTTCTCTTCAGGACATTTTCCCCTGTGCCTATTTGCTCGAGGTTCTTCCCCACTTTCTCTTCTATTAGTTTCAATGTATCTGCTTTGATGTGGAGGTCCCTGATCCACTTGGACTTGAGCTTTGTACAAGAAGAAAGGAATAGATCGATTTGCATTTTTATACATGTTAACCGCCAGTTGAGACAGCACCATCTGTTGAAAATGCTGTGTTTTTTCCACTGGATGGTTTTAGCTCCTTTGTCAAAGATTAAGTGACCATAGGTGCATGGGTTCATTTCTGGGGCTTCAATTTGGTTCCATTGATCAACCTGCCTGTCACTGTACCAATACCATTCAGTTTTTATCACATTTGCTCTGTAGTACAGCTTAATTAAGGTCCAGGATTGTGATTCCACTAGAGGTTCCTTTATTGTTGAGAATAGTTTTGGCTGTCCTGGGTCTTTTGTTGTTCCAGATGAATCTGCAAATTGCTCTTTCTAAGTCTGTGAAGAATTGAGTTGGAATTTTGATGAGGATTGCATTGAATCTGTAGATTGCCTTCCGTAAGATGGCCATTTTTACTATATTAATCCTGCCAATCCATGAGCATGGGAGATGTTTCCATCTTCTGAGATCTTCTTCGATTTCCTTCTCTAGAGACTTGAAGTTCTTGTCAAACAGATCTTTTACTTGCTTAGTTAGAGTTACACCGAGGTATTTTATATTATTTGTAACTATTGTGAAGGGTGTTGATTCCCTAATTTCTTTCTCTACCTGTTTATCCTTTGTGTAAAGGAAGGCCTCTGATTTGCTTGAGTTAATTTTATATCCAGCTACTTTGCTGAAGTTGTTTATCAAGTTTAGGAGCTCTCTGGTGGAATTTCTGGGGTCACTTAATTATTCTATCATATAATCAGCAAATAGTGATAATTTGACTTCTTCCTTTCAAATTCATATCCCTTTGATCTCCTTTTGTTGCCTAATTGCTCTGGCTAGGACTTCAACTACAATATTGAATAGGTAGGGAGAGAGTGGGCAGCCTTGTCTAGTCCCTGATTTTAGTGGGATTGCTTCAAGTTTCTCTCCATTTAGTTTGATGTTGGCTACTGGTTTTCAGTATATTGCTTTTAATATGCTTAAATATGAGCCTTGAATTCCTGAACTTTCCAAGACTTTTATCATGAAGGGATGTTAGATTTTGTCAAATGATTTCACAGCATCAAGTGAGTTGATCATATGGTTTTTTCCTTGAGTTTGTTTATGTAGTGAATTACGTTGATTCATTTCCATATATTGAACCATCCCTGCATCCCTGGGAGGAAGCCTACTTCATCATGGTGGATGATCGTTTTGATGTATTCTTTGATTCAATTTTCAAGAATTTTATTGAGTATCTTTGCATTCATATTCATAAAGGAAATTGGTCTGAAGTTTTCTTTCTTCATTAGGTCTGTGGGTGGTTTAGGTATAAGAGTAATTGTGGCTTCATAGAACGCATTGGGTAGAGTGCCTTCAGGTTCTACTTTGTTGAATAGTTTGAGGAGTATTGGTATTAAGTCTTCTTTGAAGGTTTGATAAAACTCTGTACTAAACCCATCTGGTCCTGGGCTTTTTTTGGTTGGGAGACTATTAATGACTGTTTCTATTTCCTTAGCAGATATGGGACTGTTTAGATCATTGATCTGATCTTGATTTAACTTTGGTACCCGGTATCTGTCTAAAAATTGTCCATTTCATCCAGGTTTTCCAGTTTTGTTGAGTATAGGCTTTTGTAGTAGGATCTCATGATTTTCTGGATTTCCTCGGTGCCTGTTATTATGTCTCCTTTATCATTTCTAATCTTGTTAATTAGGAAACTATCTCTGTGCCCTCTAGTTAGTCTGGCTAATGGTTTATCTATTTTGTTGACTTTCTCAAAGAACCAGCTCCTGGTTTGGTTGATTCTTTGTATAGTTCTTTTTGTTTCTATTTAGTTGATTTCAGCCCTGAGTTTGATTATTTCCTGCCTTTGACTCCTCTTGTGTGAATTTGCTTCTTTTTGTTCTAGCACCTTAAGGTATGCTGTCAAATTGTTGGTGTATGCTCTTTCCAGTTTCTTTTTGGAGGCACTTAACACTATGAGTTTTCCTCTTAGCATTGCTTTCATTGTGTCCCATAAGTTTGGGCATGTTGTGGCTTCATTGTCATTAAACTCTACAAAGTCTTTAATTTCTTTCTTTATTCCTTCCTTGACCAAATTATCATTGAGTAGAGTGTTGTTAAGCTTTCACATGTATGTGGGCGTTGTATTGTTTATGTTGTTATTGAGGAGCAGCCTTAATCCATGGTGATCTGATAGGATATAAGGAATTATTTCAAACTTCTTGTATCTCTTGAGGCCTGATTTGTGCCCAATTATATGGTCAATATTGGAGAAGGTACCATGAGGTGCTGAGAAGGTATAACCTTTTGTTTTATGATGAAAAGTTCTATAGGTACCTGTTAAATCCATCTGTTTCATAACTTCTGTTAGCCTCACTGTGTCCTTGTTTAGTTTCTGTTTCCATGATCTGTCCATTGCAGAGAGTAGGGTATTGAAATCTCCCACTACTATTGTGTGCTGTGTAATCTGTGCTTGAGCTTTAGTAAAGTTTCTTTTATGAATGTAGATTCCCTTGCATTTGGAGCAGAGAGGTTCAGAATTGAGAGTTCATCTTGGTAGATCATACCTTTGATGACTATGAAGTGTCCCTCCTTATCTTTTTTGATCACTTTAGGGTGAAAGTTGATTTTATTCGATATTAGAATGGCTACTCCAGCTTTTTTCTTGGGGCCATTGGCTTGGAGAATTGTTTTCCAGCCTTTTATTCTGAGGTAGTGTCTGTCTTTGTCACTGACATAGGTTTCCTGTATGCAGCAAAATGTTGGGTCCTGTTTATGTGCCCAATCTGATACTCTATGTGTTTTTTTGGAGAATTGAGTCCATTGATATTAATAGATATTAAGGAAAAGTCATTGTTGGTTCCTGTTATTTTTGTAGTTAGAGCTGGCATTACATTCATGTGTCTATCTTCTTTTAGATTTGTTGGAAGATTACATTTTTGCTTTTTCAGGGATGTATTTCCCCTCCTTGTGTTGGATTTTTCCAATTATTACCCATTGAGGGGCTGGATTTGTGGAAATATATTGTGTAAATTTGGTTTTGTTATGGAATACTTTGGCTTCTCCATCTATGGTGATTGAGAGTTTTGCTGGGTATAGTAGTCTAGACTGGCATTTGTGTTCTCTTA
>NW_022196903.1:6523673-6535334 GCF_008632895.1 Mastomys coucha
TTCCTGACTTCTTTCCTACGATTTCTAATTCCAGAGTTGTCTCTTTTTGTGATTTCTTTATTGTTTAGACTTCCTTTTTTAGGTCCTGGATGATTTTACTCAATTCCTTCACCTGTTTGTTTGTTGGAATATCCAGGACTTACTGTGGTGGGAGTACTAGGTTCTGATGAAGCCAAGTAGTCTGGTTTCTGTTGGTAGGATTCTTGCGTTTGCCTTTTGCCATCTCTTGATTTTTGGTGTTAGATGTTCTTAGTGTCTCTGACTAGAACTTGTCCTGTCTCTGCTGCCCTGCATGTCCCCTGAGATTCGTGGGACCTCTGCCTCCTGGCTTGCTGCTCCAGTCTTAGAATCTCACCAGAGAGAAATTGGCAGCTCTCACCTGGGTCTCTGGGTTAAGGTGCTCCCTGGAGGTTGGCCCTTCACTTGCAGGAAAGGGGCAGAGAAGGACGCTGATCCACTTCTGTTACTTGGAAGCTAAGAGGATCCTGTCTCTGCTGCCCCTTTCTATCTCTTACTGCACTTTGTGTGGCTAGTTCAACTCAACTATTCTTGTCCAAAATTCCCCAAGCTGACTGAGTAAATCAGTCTTTGGAATTTTGACTGAATTTCTCTGCTTGCCTAAAATTAAGTCTGGCAGTCTGTTCCAAACTTCTGGCTCATTCTCAATCACTAGCTCATTCTATACTTCCCTGCAACCTGTCTCTGTTAAACTGTCCCACTAAAAGTGTCTCCTCTTTTTCCTCTCTACCTGTGCTGACCTTCTGAAAGCTTACTGTATCCTATCTCTGACTTATTTTGTCGAATCTGATTAATTGATTTTTTTTGCTGCTTAATTAGATGTCATTGTTTGGGATTAAACATGTACTAAAGGCATGCCTCATTTCTAGCTACAGTGATACATGTGTCATTCCAGTTGGATTACACCGACCTAGATATTCATTGTACATGATGCCTTGCCAGAGCATTCATGTTGCTGGGTTAAAATTCTTCTACATCTCCCTCCATGGAAGGAATTGCAGAGACAAACTATGGAGCAGAGACTGAAGTAAGGACAATCCAGAGACTGTTCCACCTAGGAATCTTTCCCATATTCAATCATCAAACCTAGACACTATTGTGGATGCCAGCAAGTGCTGGCTGACAGGAGCCTGATATAGCTGGCTCCTGAGAGGCTCTGACAGTACCCAACTAATACAGAAGTAGAGGCTCACAGCCATCCATTCGACTGAGTACAGGGTCCCCAGTGAAGGAGCTAGAGAAAGGATCCAAGGAGCTGAAGGGTTTGCAGCCCCTTACGGTGAACTAACTAGTACCCTTAGAGCTCCCAGGGACTAAACTACCAACCAAAGAGTACACATGGTGAGACCCATGGCTCCAGCAGCATATGTAGCAGAGGATGGCCTAGTAGGTCATCAATGGGAGGAGAAGCCCTTGGCCCTGTGAAGATTCCATGCCTCAGTGTAGGGGAATGCCAGGGTCAGGAAGTGGGGGTGGGTGGGTTGGTGAGCAGGGGAAGCAGGGAGGGAACAGGGTTTTTATTGTTTTTGTTTTTGTTTTTTTTATTTTATTTTTTTCTTTTTTTTTAGGAGGGGAAACTGGGAAAGGAGATATCATATGACATAAATAAATGAAATATCTAATAAAAAATAAAAAAATCATACACAGTTTAACTATTCAACAGAAACAATTATCACTCCCTGAAAACATACTAGTGCAAATGTTCTTATGGATATCTGCTGATTCATTGATCTTTCGTAGTTGCAGTCCTTGTCATCTGCCATCCAGCAATTGTCCAATTCAGCATCAATGTTTTCTAATCTGCCAGTCTGATGAAAGCTCTGTCCCTTTTCATCTAGTTTCTTGAGCTTCCCCATATATGGGGAGGTGGGAGTGGTCAGTTTCCTGTGTCATCTTCATTGTTGTCTTTCTTGGCCTCTTCTTTCCCTGAGTTACATCTTTCATGTGAAAACTTCTCTTAATTCATTTTGGAACTTTATCAATTTTGATGGGAACTTTATCAATTTTCATCACCAGTGGCAATATAGACAAACCATCTTCCCCAATGTAACACACTCACTGACTTCCTTGCTGTTGTTAAAATATCTTTAAAGTATACCGGCTGATTTAATTTAGTAGCATTTAGCTAAACCCTGTGTCTCTCAGCACCTGTTCCTGTTTCACTGGCATTCAAAAAATTACAAGTCAATAAAACATTATTCAGCTTATTTCTCAAAGTTCTTACTCCCTTTTTCTCTTTATCAATGTACATGTAGATCTTTATGAATCTATGTATATCATGAGCTAGAGGTTTTTATCTTTTAAACTATGCAGGCACTCAAATTCTTTGTCTGAGATGAGTTTCTTAGCTACTTCAATGCAAAAAGACAAGCATTTCCCATTCTCTTACTTCCTTTGTCTTCTGTCTCCCAAGTTGTTGCAATAACATAGCTAATTTTTCTTAGCATACAGCTTTTTTTTTTTTTTACAAACTTTCTATGAGAGAAAATATATGAAGATTGTTATTGAAAGTAGGGAGGGGTAACTATGGTGGTCACATTTGCAGTAAATACTGTGATGGTTTTTTCAACTAACATCTCTATCCCCTCAAGTCCTACCCTTACTCTCATGGGATCTAAAATTAAGATTCCAATTTTTAAGGCAGAAAGAGTCTGTATATATAATTAAAAGTGTCTTTTGGGGTAGCATACTGTGATTCATTGTCTCTGAGCCTTGTGGCATTCCCTGCTCTGGGCTTGAGGCTCCCACAACTTTGAAGTCTCCTGAGTCTCTCTGGGTGTTCAGCCAAACTCACAAAGATCTGATGCTTCCTTTGGAGTTGATGCCAGGTGAATGTATGTTCTGAAACTTTCTTTCAGATGTCTCCTGTCCTGTGCATCATTTCTGTCAGATGTCCTCTGCTTCCTTCAATGTTGGTGTGCTCTCCTTCTCCAATCGTGTTGAGTACCAGATGTAACAACAACTTTTATATCTTTAGAAGAAGAGATGAAATGAGAGCTAAACATATACATAATATAGGTTTTCTTTCATGCCGTGTTGAGATCAGTTAGGCAATTTCTTCTAAGTCCTGTGGTTTCTTAATTCATCTTAACCACATTTTTTGAATTGTGTTTATTATGTAAACAAGATATATCATGATGATTACTGATTCTAAATCTGGAACATTTATCCTTGTGACTTTCATTGATAAACATTCTTGTTTTTTTTTTTTTGTTGTTGTTGTTGTTGTTCTGAGAAAAATACTCATATATCCCAGACTGAACTCTAATTTAATTTATAGCCCATACCAACTTCTTTCCTCCTTTCCTTAATGTCTGAGTTATAGACATGGAACACTAAGTTCATCTCATCTCTAAAAGATTTAGTTATGACTTTTTTATATTTTTTCTGCATTTTACATGACTTTAAAAAATACAGCACACTGTCATAATAATAGTTTTGAAGTTTTATCTACTATCATTTTCACCTATGTCAGTTCTTGTCTGTTTCTTCTAGTCTGTATCACTTTTTTTTTTTTTTACAATGATTTATAAGCCTGGTCATCTTTTTTGGATGTCTGACTAACAACATTTATCCATTTATTTTCTTGAAGCCTTTAAATTACTAGAATTGGTGCTTCTGGATATATGGTTTAATTTTTGTACTTCCTCATATGAAAGCACAATCACGTTAGCCTATTTCTCTTTCTCCTAGACACTAGCGAAACACACTGCATGTTACTGAGTACTCTTCTTAGTAGTGAATACTTTTACTATGAGGTTTTCCAGGGGCAACTTAGAACTTTTTGAGAGCTGGACAGCTATCAGTTTAGGGCCTTCTCTTTTTACCATTAGATAATATCATATATTATATTTTGCATATATGTACCAATACAGAGGTGGATAGATAAACTGATCTAAACCCATTACACTGTTCAGTATTCATGAGAACATTAAAAGGGGACTTCCTTTGCTTCTGAGTTTCTCAAAATGTTCCCTCCCTCCATGGCTGCCTGGAGAAGTCTAGACAACTTTAGCTCTTTAAATCCCCCATTCTATTTGTTCAGTTCCTGATGTTCCTGATTGTTTCCTGTGTTCTCACTCCTTGTCTTTTTTCCTTGGATACCCTATGTGGATTAGACAGGCATGAATTTAGGCATGTTTCTCTGTATTATAAAGTTATTATTCTTCAGGTTTTTGTGTCCAGTGTCTTACAAACAGTTGTGATGTTACTCCTGTGTTTGTTTGCTTTTCTTGATGCTGTAAAGTTACACATAATATTTTAATCGTATATTTTAGATATAATAGAATTATTTTAGAACATGCATTGCTATTAAGTAATCCAATGCTATTTAATTTTACTCAACTTTCTAAACCAGTGATTGAATAAGCAAAATTTTTTTGTTAAGAGGCTGTGTCATTTCTTTCAAATATATTGCATTAAATGAAAAGAAAAAAAAAAGAATTACCTTACTGAGGCCCAAGCCTATTAGCACTGTACACTCACACTGATATGCTCTGTTATGTCAGTTTACTCTAATAAGCAGAAATTTGTACTTACCTTATCCTTTAGAGAATATAAACATTTTATTCCATATATATATATTTTATTTCATATATATAAATGTGTGTGTGTGTGTGTGTGTGTGTGTGTGTGTGTGTGTGTGTATTAGTAGGCGTTTGGATAATTAACTTATGCTTTATCTAATTTCCAGAGCTTTCTTATGTTTAATTGCAGACTGAGAGCTTTGGAAATTTCCTCGTTTAATTTGTGTGAGTTTAATAGGCAAAACTGCTTACACTCATAGTGAAAGAGCTCAGGGTGAATGGTTAGAGTTACATATACTCATGTCTGCTGCCTCATGTATGAGGAAAGGAGGCCTTCAAATGAGAAGATCCCACAGCTTTTAACTATTTTTGCACACTAACATATAGCAAAGTCTACAAACATTCCTCCAGTTACTCATCACCTCCTTTCTTACATTTTACTGTTACTTAAGCTTACAAGTAAATCCTTTTGTCTTCTCTAGTTTCAAAGTTGTGAACATTTCCAAAGTGAAAGAAAAATACTCGTTTTTCCCCCTCAAAACTCACTTACTAATTTTAAATCAAAACATTTAACTGTGTGACAATTTTCTTTCTAATTCTCTCTTAAAATATTCTGTACTGATTAGCTCATTCAGTGTGTGTGTGTGTGTGTGTGTGTGTGTGTGTGTGTGTGTGTGTGTGTGTGTGTATGCAGGTATCTTCCTTCATCATTAACATTCTAAGAATTGCACTCAGGTCTTTAAGTTTAGTTGCAAGTGCCTTTACCTCCTGAGTCATTTCGCAGGCCCTCAACTATCTTCTGATGTAGCTTTCAAAATGATCTCAGCACTTAGTTCAAGTAAAACATTCAACTTAAAGTTTAAGAAGGATTTGAGGAACAAAGAGGACTAAAGGTCAGAGAAAACTTAATTTTTAGCATGCTATTTGAATGGTTATTCAAACTGTTTTGAGCAAATGATGGTGTTCCCAGGTTCAAGTCAGGTTAAACAGAATGCCATTTAAATAAGGTCAGAAATGTTGAATTTCTATGAGAGATATTTCTGTTAAATATAGCACTATGTGTATGATACTAAGTTATGAAACACACACATGGCATATAGGAATCAGAAGAAAATAAGATAATAGTTACAAAACAAGTGCAGGAAAGATTCTTTTCTACTTTTTGGCTTTACCTCTTATCTGACTGATTCAATGGAATCATAAGGTGTTTCTAACAGTTCTTTCTTTGGGTTATAAATACTTGATTAAAAACCCCAAATTCCTTATATTGTATATTGGTTTGAACTTGTTAAAAGTGATATCATACCTAAGGCTTTAGAAAAGCATGATAGTAGGAATGCAATTTAAATAAATGAATATAGAATACGAGTCTTTAATTTAAAAAAAAATAACTGAAATTGCAGCTTTGGGTTTTTCTTTCTTCTTTTCTCTGTGCTTATACCTGCAAAGACCCCTGTGGATTAAATAACTGGTGTGTATACACTAATAAAAATCCCATTAAATTAAATGGCCAGTAGGCATGTGGAATGTCCTGTCGCAATTTCAGAAGACAGTTTGTTACCAGACACCCTGCTATGCACATTTTATTTTATCAGGGTTTAGAAAAACATTTATATAAATCTATTTATTTCTATTTTAAAAGTTTCAAGTATCCTGGAAATCGTGACTTTATAATTTTTCTTTTCCTGGAAATGGTTGGGTGGATCCAGCAAGGGTACTGTGCAGAATACCCTATAGTAAATGTATATAATCAACACAATTGGTCAGTAATTTCCATTCCCTAAGCTATTACTTTTTTCTTCAATTTGTGAGCAATAAAAGTGGCAATTCAGTGCATATTGTATTAAAGAGAAAGTGTTTATAGAACACACTGTACCTTTGTTCTGTTTGAAATAATTTCACAAGTATAGAAATAGTTTTTTCCTTGCAAATGTTCTCTGCTTTCCTTTAAGTGATCTACAATGTGAATAGGAGTCCATGCTCTGAAGAATCCTTCACCATGGCCTATGGTCTTAATGAATAGCAAGTATAATCACTAGTGGGGAAAATATATAGAACTGGAATATTAAAAATAATACATGAATGAAGGTTAGAAAGTTGGGAGCAGGGTCAAGAAAGTAAGTGGTTAAAAGAAACATTTCTCTGGTTAAACAAAAATCTCATAAAGAAAGGCAATATAATATTAATGATCAATTAAATTTTCCTTTGTGATTATTAAAAAAACCATTTTAAAAATTATGAGAGATTTTCATGATTTGGGTTGAACAGTTAAATCAGTTTGTTCACGTGTCAGTGTTCTCAGAGGTAAAGTTAAACACAGAAAATGCAAACTAGACAGCATGAAACTGGTGTTTTCCAGAAGAAATGGTGATTTCTATTGCTTGGACAAGAGATGGCATTCCTGTTAACTCAAAAGCTCTATGCAGGTTGTGCTAAGAAATCTTCAATATTTAGTAAGGACAGCTGAGTCAGAGCATGCACAAGAGAGTCTAGCCAGCTGACAGGTTCTGGACAAAGATGAATAAACTACTGTATTATGCAAGACTCAAAGGGGAAATGTGCTGTATTGATAGGCAAAATGAAGGATTGAAATGTTCAACTAAGCACGGTTCATGTGGCTCACAGAAACTGCAGCAGAAGTCTCAGGGCATGCATGTGTCTGTAACAGGTCCTCTGCATACATGCTGTGGCTTTTAGATTAGTGTTCCTGTGAGACTCTTAACAATGGGAGTGGGTATGTCTCTGATTTTCTTGACTACTCTTGAGAGTTTTCTTCCATTGGGTTGCCTTGTCCAGCCTTGGTTTACAGACTTTCACCTTGTCTCTTCGTATCTTGTTTTGTCATGTTTGGCTGTCATTTCTTTGTGGTCTGCTCCTTTTGAAAAAGAAATGGAGTGGGAGTGTACCTGGGGAAGAAGGTAGCAGGTGTGGCTAGAAGGAGTGGAGAGAGAAACTGTGGTTGCAATATATTGTACAAAAGAAGAATTTAATTTTAAGTGCACAGAGAAAACAAAATAGAAAGAAAAAGGAAGAGTACAGATAACAAAAGAATGCTTATATAAACAAATTTTTGTATTCATAGAACAGAAGACAGTGAGATAAGATTCTGAGTCAAATTTCTCTGAGTTCTGTGTACAAGAATACTGATTCTAATTCTAAAATTTTCAGAAAAGCTTCAAGAGGCTAAAGTAGCTATTTCAAACTAACAATAACCACTAAGAAACTACTGTTAATTTTAAAAATTATTTTATTTATTTACATTCCAGCCATTTTTCCCTTCCCAGTTCCCCTCTACAGTTCCTCATCCCATTCTCCTTACCCCTTACCCCTGAGAGGATGCTTCTCTGCACAGAATTCCCCTATCCTGGGGCCTCAACTCTCTATAGGATTCTCTCACTGAGGCCAGACTAGGCAGTCCTGTGCTATACATATGCCTGGAGTCTCAGACAAGCCCATGAACCCAGCTTGGAGGTTGGCTCAGTCTCTAGAGTTCTGAGTGATCCAGATTAGTTGAGACTGTTGGTCTTCCTATGGGGTCTCCCTAAACATCAGCTTCTCAGTGCTTCATCCATAGGAGTCACTGACTTTAATCCAATAGTTGGGTATAGGTATATGTGTCTGTTTCAGTCAGCTGTTCTTAGTGCCTCTCAGAGAACAGCCGTGCTAGACTCCTGTCTGTAAGCACATCATATCACCAGTAATAGTAATAAGCCTTGGTGCCCCACCATGAGATGGATCCCAGGTTGGGCCGGTCACTTTCCTTCAGTCTCATCTCCATTATTGTCTCTGCAGTTCTTTTAGATAGGAACAATTCTGGCTCACAAACTCTGACAGTGGGTTGGTAACCCTGTGCTTCCACTTGAGTCCTGTATATGCCCTACAGTGGGGAGAGGACACTAATGTGGAAATTTAAATTAAAAATCACTTGGGAGATATTTCAAGTAAAAATAAAATAAAATGTTATTGAAAAAATCACTTTGGGTATAAACCAATTAACATTCATGAAAATAGTATATAAGCCATACTATTTTTCCTGTAAAGAGGGTTTTTGGTCCTAATAGAATAAAATTGGAAAAGATTAACTGAGCACTTTCTAACAAATACCAGACAGAAGAAATACTGGATAAGTAACTGTACTTCCTTTATTAATAGGAAACAACTTGGAAAAGAAAAATGGAAGTATTCAAAGTCTTATTTTAATAAGGTTGGCTTCTTTAAAGAGTGTTTGCACCGCATTCGCGCAATTTGAATGTTTTTCATTATCTTCTCATTTAAAGACTGATTTTTAACAACTCAGAAACAAATAAAAACAACAAGAAAGAAAAGGAAAACAGAGAAAAGAAAAGGAAAGGAAAGATATCTGCTGAATCTAACATATAAGAAAAGAAAGGCTCTGAAGAAAAATATAAAACAACTCTAACTGTAACTACAAATAAGAAAAAAAGTGTATTGCTAATTTATTATCTCCACATTTTCATTTCGGAATAAACCATGACTAGATGAATACCCTTGTTTCAGAATATTACCACATTTAACTTCAGAGTTTAGCCTTCCTCAAATTGGAATACTAAAAATTTCTACCAAGCCATGAGTCTAATCCTCTAAAGGACTGGGACCCTCAGTGCAAATCTTGTCTTTTGGACAGAGAACATTTGATGGAAAAAAAGAGAAGGAGCACAAGATGCTGAGTGCTCTCTACACAGGTTCTTCACAAGGATTCACACTGTAATCTTTTCAGAGAATTGTTACATGAAAAAAAACTAATAGAGTATTAGCATGTCTTCTCTTATAACATTATCATACTTAAGTCGATAGGTATTACTGACATGTAGTCAATAAGATGTTACTGTTGTGTTTATTTTAAGTGACTAAAATATTTTTGAAATTATATGCATGATATACTTCCTATTAGCAGTAATTCTATCATATGGTTTATTTTCATTATAGTCATGAGGTTCACAAAGAGACTGAGTAATTTATTTTATCATTGTTATGACCAAAGTACCTGACAGAAGGAAATTAAGAAAGAAATATTAAGTTAGACTCACATTTTGAAAGGGTACATTGCTGTGGGAAAGCATGATAATTAGAACCAATTTCTCCATGGTAACAGAAGCAGGAGGTGGCACACTGTGATGCAGGAATTTCCTACCACAACTAGAAACATCTTGGCTGAAACCCAGTGACCAATTACCACTGCCCAGAGAATTCATGTGTCCCAAAGAGTTTATAACTCCTCAAAATAAAGTCATGACCTGGGAACAAACTGTTCAAACCTATGAGCATGTGGATGGTATTTTGTTTTATATTTATACACACATATATATAGTTACATTGTTGTATTACTATTTGGTAGCAACCTGTTTATGTAGGTATATATAACATAATATAGGTCACTTTTATTATGAAATTTTAGTTTTTAAAAGTGAACTGAAGTGTAGAAGTAGTTATGGTGGAACAACACATTGAAATTTTTTGGTCTGCCATGTTTTAGTACAGTATCAGCTTATATTGGAAATTTGTAGCATCAGCTAAATTCTCTAGGTGTTTTGTTTTTGACACAGAAACACATATTAGATTTGATTGTAACTTGGCTATAGTTATGCAAATATTGCTCTGCTTATGCTATTGTGCTAATCTTTCTCTGGTTTTATACAGTTTTGTTTATCCAAGACAGCTCAAGTGCTAGTAAGAGAAATCTGTTTGTGCTGGGGCTCAAAGCATGTCAGAAACTGCTAAGGAAGCTAATTTGTTCTCTAGAGGCTTATTAATAAATCAAATGGATGCTTGTCCCTGATGAGGCTTATAAGTTAATTAAGGATGATTGCTCTGTTTTAGGTAGATGGGAGATTGAAGCTATTCTAAACAGAGATTCATGCCAGAAGGTATAAATTCATACTTTGAAAGTGATGAAAGTCTTCTTACCTAGTCTTTGTAAAAGTAAAGTTGCTATTGAGAGTTTATGTATAAAAGAACTGATCAATAAATATCTGTGGTTATTTTTCTTTACACACAAACACATACACACACACAGAGTTTTGTATGTAATCTGTAAAGAATTGACTTTGTAACTTTTTATAAATAAGTTTGTATTTCAATTTGAGAAAACATAAAAAAAATGATGTCTACTGATGCTCTTCCTGTGTCAATACTTGAAGAAAGTGAATTGTTTATCTGTGATGTGAGTAGATGGACTATTGTCATCTGCAAGGCACAGTCCAGAAACTGTAAAAGTCACCATGAAACGAAAACAAAGTCTTCTAAACTTTTCCACATTGCTTTTGCAGTGTGCCACATTATCTAAATTGGCATACTATTGGTTTTACAACCTTTATGCTTAAAAAAAAAGAAATAGAAATGACAAAAATACTCCTTGGATAAACATATTTATTGCCAAGCTTGATGAACCAAGTTTGATACCTGGGACCCAAAAGGTAAAAAGAGATAATGAATTCTAACAGTAAAACAGTACCTTAAAAAAAGTAAAGGTAACAGAAACATATTCTGACTGTCCAAAGTATGATTCTCAGCCTGCCGTGTCAGCATTACATGAGAGCTAATTAGAAGTTTAAAACTCATAAGTATTAAATTATAATCTAGATTTTAATAATATCTTAAGGTGATTTGCATGAATAATATATTAAAAGTACTAGTATACACCATAATTATATTCCTTTTAAAAGAACTGTGTCATAATTACTAAACTGTTTTTTGAGATAATATTGTAAAGAAATTCACTGTTTTAGCCTGTGATTTATTTTAATCTTTAAAAAACTATGAACAAAGAAACAGAATAAATAAAATACAGTATGGATAAAAGTCAAGATATAAATAAAAATGGTATTAATACTTTAGATGTAAAGAGATATGAGATTTGTTCTGAAAGTTTGCTTTGCAAACAACAGAATCTGAGAAGTCCCAGACTATGTCTCTTTGATACTGAAGAATCAAGTAAAAGAGCAATTCAGGGCTGGGCAGTGGTGGCACATGCCTTTAATCCCAGCACTTGGGAGGCAGAAGCAGGTCAATTTCTGAGTTTGAGGCCAGCCCGGTGTACAGAGTGAGTTCCAGGACAGCCAGGGCTATGCAGAGAAATCCTGTCTCAAAGAGAGAGAGA
>NW_022196903.1:6535344-6565284 GCF_008632895.1 Mastomys coucha
AGCTTGAAGTTCTGATAATCTGAGCCTACTATATACTTCTGTTGTAAGTCAAAGGTGATAGAATGGAACAGTGTTAGTTAAGTCTTTAATTTAAAAGACCAGAGAACTTGAAGCTGTAGTCTTTAAAAACAGGGCAAAGAAATGGCGTAGTTCAAGAAGAGAGGTAATGCTTTCTCTCTCTTTTCCAACTGCTTTGTCCACAAAGAGAAGATAATGACATATTTTACTGATAAGTTAGGCTCATATTTATTCAGAAAACAGTTTCTGACATTGCTATTTTCTAGATACATACTCAGAGGCATGTTTCTAAATTTCATTGTATCATATGTATGAGTATTCCTTGGCCAAGTCAAGTTGACCATAAAATATAGATCATTCAATTTAACTTCCCTTCCCTATCACAGATGCACTGAGAGAGCCTAAGGTCTGCCTGGAAGATCATAGTTGAGTAATGTGCCTCTTGATATTTAGTAAGCCTTCTTACATATTTAACCTCAATGTTTATCTCTTCTTATCTTACTTTTATCTCTTTAAATCTTCCTACTGGCCCTTTTCCCTTAGATTCTCTGCTTTAGAAGCTTTATAATCATTCTTCTACTTCCAGAAGTTTGTGTTCCTCAGAAACATTCACATAAGTTTTCACTGGCTAGCATCTAAGGTATGTTTGCCTGCCTTGTATCTGTCATATTAGTTAATACCATGAACAGACACTTGTAGTCATGATGCTAATAACTAATGCCCTTCAAACATAGGTCTCAGACTCACTCAAAGCCCAGTAGAAGCATCTGCCATTTTCTTTCATCCACCAGGTGTTAAACAAATCCAATTTGCAAGTCTCACCTCCAACTTTGTACCAAACTACCTTCTGTCACCTCTTTCCCACACTTTGCTCCAATTTCAAGGGGATGAAACATATCCTGGTAGAACACTCTGCTTTTTTCTCTTCTGAGAAACTCTTCAGGTTCCCATATCTATGTGTAGTTGATTCCCATTCCAACATATTAACTCCCAATATCTAGAAACACATTTTAGCTGAACCTATTAGAAACTCTACTGGTTAGTTTAGGTTCACTTGACACCAGCTAGAGTCATTGGAGAGGAGAGAGTCTCAGTTGACAGAATTCTTTCATAAGATCTAATTGTATGAAAGACTTGAGGGAATTTTCTTAATTAGTGGTAGATATGAAAAAATCAGACCATTAGATGTTGCCACAACTGGGAATGTGATCCTGGCTTCTATAACAGGGCAGGATGAGCAAGTCATGGGAAAGAAGCCAATAAGCAGCACTTTTCAAGCCACTGCATCAGATCCTGCCTTCAGGTATCTGCTATGCCTGATTTCTTGTTTTGAATTTTTCTCTGAAGAACCATGACATTGAAGAATAAGCAAAAACAAGAACAAAAAAATGAAAACATAAATAAACAAACAAAAAACCTCAACCAAAAAAAAAAAAAAAAACCAAAATCAAACAAAAACAAAAGACCTTCTTTCCTAAGTTGTTTTGAGCATGATGTTTCTCCATGGTAAGAGTAACTCTGACTAAAACAGGATCCCAGGATAATTTCCTATTAGGAAACACATAGTCACCACAATATAAGAACCAGAGAATAAAAAAACAAACTAGAGAATTGGAATGAGAACCAGAGAAGGCAAAAGAAACCAAGACAAAGCAACTACCCAACAAAGATAAGACTAAAGAGCAACATCTAGAATTACAATCTTATCAAACACATATGCCTACATAATAACTAGCAAATGAATATACAAGCAAAAACAAACAAAACAAACAAGCAGAAATGAACCCACACACCTATGGTCACTTGATCTTTAACAAAGGAGCTAAATCCATCCAGTGGAAAAAGACAGCATTTTTTTTTTTTTTTTCGAGACAGTTTCTCCGTGTAGCCCTGGCTGTCCTGGAACTCACTCTGTAGACCAGGCTGGCTTAGAACTCAGAAATCTGTCTGCCTCTGCCTCCCAACTGCTGGGATTAAAGGCATGTGCCACAACCACCTGGCTGAACTATTTATTTATTTTATGTTTATGAGTATACCATTGATCTCTTCAGACACCCCAGAAGAGGGCTTCAGATCTCATTACCTATCACTGTGAGACACCATGTGGTTGCTAGGAATTGAACTCAGGACCTCTGGAAGAGCAGTCAGTGCTCTAAAAGACAGCATTTTCAACAAATGGTGATGCCTTACCAGTTGGTTAGCATGTAGAAGAATGCAAATCAATCCATTCTTATCTCCTTGTACAAAGCTCAAGTCCAAGTGGATCAAGGACCTCAATATAAAATGAGACACACTGAAACTAATAGAAAAGAAAGTGAGGAAGAGCCTTGAGCACAGGGGAAATTTTCCTGAACAGAACACCAATAGCTTATGCTCTAAGATCAAGAATTGACAAATGAACAGGTTGGAGGTGGCACATGCCTTTAATCCCAGCACTTGGGAGGCAGAGGCAGGCAGATTTCTGAGTTTGAGGCCAGCCAGGTCTACAGAGTGAGTTCTAGGACAGCCAAAGCTACACAGAGAAACCCTGTCTCGAAACCAGCCTCCCCCAAAAAAAAGAATTGACAAATGAGAACTCATAAAATTACAAAGCTTCTGTAAGGTAAAGGAAACTGTCAATAGGACAAAATGGCAACCAACAGATTGGCAAAAGATCTTTACCAATCCTATGTCCCATAGAAGGCTAATATCCAATATATACAAAGAACTCAAGAAGTTAGACTCCAGAGAAACAAATAACCCTATGAATAACACGAATATAAGAAAGAGAAGAAATCTGGGTCAAAGGCACATAAAATATTTTCAACAAAACTATGTATGACAATTTTCCAAACCTAGAGAAGTAGGTGCCTATCTAGGTTCAAGAATACAAATACACTTTATAAAAAAATAAAGTTTTCTCGGCATGCAATAACCAACATAAACATACAGAAAAAGGAAACACTATCAAAAACTTTGAGGGGATAAAAACTAAAATATACCAGCAAGCCTACTAGAATAAGATCAGAAATCTCACTGGAGCCTATAAAGGCCAGAGGACATACTCTAAGAAACAACAGAAGCCAGTTAGCAAGCAAATCATCCAATCACAAAAGATAAAGAAAGAAAGACTTTGCATGGTGTACTGGCTGGTTTTGTGTGTCAACTTGACACAGGCTGGAGTTATCACAGAGAAGGGAGCTTAGTTGGGGAACTGCCTCCATGAGATCCAGCTGTGGGGCATTTTCTCAATTAGTGATCAAGGGGGTAGGGCCCCTTGTGGGTGGTGCCATTCCTGGGCTGGAAGTCTTGGGTTCTGAAAGAGAGCAGGCTGAGCAAGCCAGGAGAAGCAAGCCGGTAAGAAACACCCCTCCATGGCCTCTGTGTCAGCTCCTGCTTCCTGACCTGCCTAAGTTCCAGTTCTGATTTCCTCTGGTGATTAAGAGCAATGTGAAAGTGTAAGCTCAATAAACCCTTACCTCCCCAACTTGCTTCTTGGTCATGTTTGTGCAGGAATAGAAACCCTGACTAAGACACATGGTAAATTCAAATTTCAACAATATCTATGAATACATCCAGTACTAAAGAGGGTGCTACAAAAAACAAACAAACAAACAAACAAACAAAAAACAAAAAAAAACTCCAGCCAAAAGACATTAAACACATTCAAGAAAACAAGGAATAAATAAGCCCAGACCATGAAATGAAAACAGAAGAAACACACACACACATACAAACACACATGCACACACAACTGCAAAATAACAAGAATCAACAAACATTGCTTATTGATATCTCTCAACATCAATGGTCTCTATTCCGCAGAAAAAGACAGATTAACAGAACAAGTGTGAAAAGAGGATTGATCCTTCTTCAGCCAAGAAGCACATCTTGATATCAAAAATAGATATCACTGGATAAAAGCATGCAAAAAAATAATCCAAGCATACAGACACATAAAGAAAGCTGGTGGAACAACTTAATATCTGACTAAATATACTTCACAACACAACTAATGAGAGACAAAAGAGAACACTATAAAGTCATCAAAGGAAAATCAACAAAGAAGGCATTGCAATGCTTAATATTTTTGCACCGTACACAAAGGCTACCAAGGTTATATCATAAAATAAAAAGTATTATAGTTTAAATAACACACTGATAGTGGCAGACTTCATTTTCCCCAGTGGAAATGTTATCCATATCAAAAACTAAACAGTTATTAGTCTGGAGTTAAATGACATTTTAAAGCAAATGGGCCTAACAAATATTTACAGAAAATTCCACCCAAACACACAAAAAAATATACCTTCTTCTCAGCACCTTAAGGAACTTTTTCTGAAATTTACCTCACATCTGGACACAAAGTAAGTCTCCATAGATACAAAGTAATTGAAATAGCACCCAACATCCTTTATGATTGGATAACAGCAAAACCAGAAACTTATAAGCTAATGGAAACTGAACAAGTAACTGCTGAATGAAAAATAGGATAAGACAGGAATTAAGAAAGTACTTCAAGACTTTCCAGAATTGAATGGAAATAAATATACAATAATCCAAGCTATAAGATATAATGAAGCTAGTTCTAAGCTTAAAAGACAAAATAAGGCAGTTCACAGTAAAATGTTTATTCTCGATGGTACAAGGTCTATTAGTATTGGTTCAGAATTTTCTGTCAGGCCAGGGTCCCACATAACTACAAAAAACAACAAAATTAAACAAAACAAACAACAACAATACCAAACAAGCACAAACAAACAAACAAACAAAACCCCAAACCTAAACTCCTAAATCAGGAGATTACAAACCTCCTCTCCACTAACATGCAAGAGAAATGTTTGACTACTTAGCAAAACACTCAATTCTCCTTCACAGTTTTATAATTTTGTTTTTCTTGTGTCCTGAAATCAAAGTAGTATTGTTCATTCATCTTTAACCTGTATTATCAATTTTTGACAGAGTCTCCTACATAATACTTACTTGTTATAGTATGAATGATCACTATGATAAGTACATATAAGACATTTAAAAATATTAAATATCATTATACAACAATATGAATGCAAGTATTAGCTGTTTTTTAGTTTTTGTTTTGCTTTGTTTTGTTTTGTTTTTCTTCTCTGTGACATCAATATGTGAGAGAAACAATGTAATGGAGGAACGATTATTCTAGCCATAACTTCCAGTAATGCATCATGATAGGACATGAAAGATGAATGAAAAGTGTTTGGCAGAGGCATTTTTTCACAAGGTGTTGAAGCAAAAAAAAAAAAAAACAACAACTACAACAACAAAAAAAACACATAGAAGTTAGAGTACCAAAGATAGTCTACAACTGCAGTCTACAACTGCTAATAACCTACTTGTCTAACAAGGCTGCAACTCCTAAGCTCCTCATCTTCCCATGGTATGACTGGGAAAAAGGTTTCAAACAAGAACTTATGAAGACATTTCATTCCAATGAGACTGGTAGAAAATTCAAGAAAAGCATCATACAAGGTCATTTCTGAGAGTGGGATGTCTTTTTCGTATTAAAAGTAGTATCTTCCACTTCTCAAAAGAATTAATACTGGGGAATAAAGAATGGTTTTCTAGGATAGTGTTAAGAATCTTGTGGCTTCTGTAAGACAGTGGCTATGAAACTAACTCATTTATAAATGTGGTCTATTTAGAATGCCTCAGCAAAACAGAGAAAGGACTATGGTCCTAGAAGATGTATTGCAATGTTGGTCCACAATGTCAGATAAACAGGAATCAGGACACTGAAGTTATAAATATGCATATTTTATTCATTAAAAAGAAAAATTCTAACAATTATACCTCATGAATATTTGAACAGTATTCTCTTAGAAAAAAGTGCTAGGTTGATTTAAAATATTTTTATGTTTAGTGTGCTTCACAGCATCTAAGACACCTGCTAGCATTGAAAATTTGTGAGTCGCTGCTACCATTTAGACGCCTCAGAGGGACTGTGCTTATTTCTGGACTTTCTGATAGATTTCTAAGGGCTGGGCTGTTTAGTATGTATGAGGCTCTAGGTTCTGTACCTAGCACTACATAAATGGAATGTAAATTCTTTATTTTGGATTAACAGGCATACAGCTACATTTGCTGTGTGTCACCACACAGCCTTGTAGAAGCTTTCAGTAATTTCTGATAGTAGAGCTATTGATAATTGCATGCAATGATGTTATGGCTCATACAGTAGAATGTGCTTTTGGTCTTGAGCTCAGATAATGAATGAAATTATTCAATTATAACATGAACATATGTCTATGGTCAACTGTGTATATAGCCTGAATTTCACTATGTATTAATTTTGTTTTAAACTAATATTTACAATCACTGCATGGAACAATAAAATCCACTATGACATTTTCATATTACATGTATTATTTTACTTTGCTCTTAGTTACTTTTCTATTACTGTCTTGCTCCACTTCCTTCTAGATTCACCATTGAAAAGGGGGTCCATGCATAGGCACTGGGAGTTTTCACTTCACTTCCACATGCTACAGTCATGGGTATTTTATCTCTGTTTCAGAGATAGAAAGTATCCTGAGGTTTTATGTTCCAAATGGCACTGGCATTTTGCACATGGGATCTGGTCTCTCTGATCAGTGGTCACTATGACCTTAACTCTATTACCTTATACTTTTAACAAAAAATTACAAAGAAGAAAGTTCAAGTGATTCCTCATCAAAGCTTACTTTTGGGGTTCTTGATGATGGAGAGCAATGTCTATGGGAAAATCATTCTGCACATAGAAACTTCACTGTAATTCATAGCACCACCCCAAAATTCCATGGTTGATTCCTAGAATCTAAGAGAGTATATGGTTAATGTCAACTCTATTCTGTAACTTCATCTAATTCAGACACCATTTTCAGGCCAATAATTCTCTTTTGTTAAACTTTTATTTTCCTTTTAAAAAAATTAAAACAAATAAGACTATTGCCATCCAAAGTATAATTTCTGTCTGGGTTCTAAGAAATTCTTTTCAAAGTTACATTAAAAATATAGTAAAAGTAAATCAAACATTTTCTTTTTAATTCTAAAATCCCATTAAGAAAACCTGTTAACTCTCTATGTATGTTACATGAGAAAAAGGAAAATATGAGGAATCCACAGAATTTCTTGGATATAAATTGTTTTAATAAGGCTATAGATATCAAAGTCAGGAGCTATACATTTTCATCAGTATTTCCACAATCTAGCATATAATGGAAGCTTATAATTATATGTTGCATAAATATACTAGGTACATATTTAGTTTATTAATAACAGTCATAATATAAGAAGCATTGTATAATAAAATAGAAAAATCAAGACACTACAGCACTTTGTAAATAATAAAAGGATCTTTGGCACATTTACTTACAAAATTAAATGATACATAACACATCATAAAAATAAATCAATTGAAACTGTACAAACAATACAACAGTTCAATTTGTTGGGGAAGCATTCAGACTAATTAAAAATGAATAAAGTGCTAAAGAAAATGCAAAATATACTTATTTTCTCTTAAACTATCCTAACATGAGTAAAAAATTAAAGTCTATTGATTATTTGATTTATGAATGAGTTAGAATATTGAACAAGTTCATATGGTAATACTGTTTTCACACAATTTTTTTTTTTTTTTAGAATTTGCTCATTACTAGTTGTTCAAACAGAGAGGGACAGTCATGCTTAAATCATTTGCATATTTATTAAATGTTGATTGCTATGTTATTTGGGCCACATGAATGCTAAACATGTGACTTCTTAGAACAATTTTAAGTCAGTTATACAACATAACTTTTAGAATCTGTCACTCAAAGGTAGTCACTAAAATATCAATCATGTATCAGTTTTGTAGTAGATATATGAAAATGATCAAAGAGAATTGATGCTGGTAATATAAGGGCCTGGAAGCTATCCTGGAAAACATCTTTTTCCAGTTTATGTAACCTCTGAAATATATTTTCCATATATATATATATACATGAGTTATATTCCTGGGGTTCCAATGTATGTGCATTTCCCAGACTCTATATCAATTAAAAGTACAGAGACAGGTATGTGTTACTTCATCTTTTGCATTATTGTTCAATGATTTTGCATAGACCTTATAAAACAATAGCGGCTAATACTCTTGGTTGCTCTTGGATGCCATCCAGAATTTGATGATAAAATTGTGTTTTTGATAATACTATGTTCTTGAGTCACAAGGCATCGGGACACTGCAATGAAGTTGGCAAAGAGGGTTGTAATCAACAGTTTGATTACAAGTAGCATGATATACCTACTTCTGTAATAGTAGCATGTGTGTTATAGGATAAAGCAACAACTTTCTTGGTAGATTTGAAATTCACTCCAGAAAATTCTTGCTTAGAGTTACAACTGTTAAAAAAATAAGGAAGGACCAAAGGAGCTGAAGGGTTTGCAGCCCCTTAGGATGAACAACAATATGAACTAACTAGTATCCTCAGAGCTCCCAGGGTCTCAACCACCAACCAAGGACTGCACATGGTGGGACTGATTGTTTTGGCAGCATGTGCATAGTAGAGGATTGCAAAGTCATCATCAATGGGAGGAGAGGCCCTTGGCCCTGTGAAGGTTCTGTGCTCCAGTGTAAGGGAATGCCAGGGCCAATAAGTGGGAGAGGTTGGGGTGACAGGCATGCGGAGGGGAGAGGCAACAGGGGTTTGTTCTTGTTGTTTTTGTTTGTTTGTTTGCTTTTTAGAGGGGAAACTGGGAAAGGAGAAATCATATGACATGTAAATAAAGAAAATATCTAATAAAAAAAATGTGCGGCAGGTTAGGTCATAGACCCTAAAGAAGCACTAATATTACTTTGTTAAATATACATAGAAATAATCTTCTCTTGAGTTATCTTTATATACATAGAATAGTATATAGACTTTAGTCAGTATTTATGTGAGAAAGTTTTTTTTTTGAAATAGAAACAATTAATAATTAGGCCAACAATTATAGAATATTCAGAGAAAAACACACTTTGAACTACTCAGCACAAAATAGGACACATATGTTTAACATCATTTTGCTTACAGACTCACAGATCATGTCACAAGACAGGGAGAAAGACAATAAAAGCCAGAGTAATGAACAATTGCAGCAAAAGTATACTAGACAGCATAACAGGACTATTACACATATGGACTTATTATGTCTATAATCGTATTCATAAAACCTTTCCAAGTCTAAGCCAGGCAGAATATCAACCTGGACAGAGGACTTGCTCATAAAATACCATTATTATCTGCACAGTTCCTGAGAATTTATAGCTGTCATGGGAGAGAGGGGATTTTCTTCAGGGTTGGGGGGGGTCCCTTGAGAGGTCATCCATGATCCAGCAAATGGTCCTATACTCAACTACAATCAATCAGCAGAAATGAACTTATTGAGTTAAACAAGAAAACAAGCAAAAGTGAAACAAACAAAAACCATTTATATTGGGATGAAAACATGGTACTGGGAAACGGGAAGAAGTGGAGAGGGGGAATAGCGGCTGCTTTAAACATGACACATGATATATACAAATGAAATTCTCCACTAGGAAATGAAAACAAAAAATATGCAAATAGTATTTGTGGCAAAAGAAACAAAGAAATGGTGTCACATTCATCAGTAGTTTATATTTATGGAGATAGAAAACTAAGATGATTAAACTTATCACAGGGTATAGTAAACCTATACCCTGTGATCAGTATAGTAAAAGTGGATACTTTTATTTCATCAAGCACAGAAAATTCTAGTAATCCTTCAAGGAGTAATGTGCTAATAAACTAGCTACTTTTGTCTGGTAGCATCTGAAAAAATATGTAATATAAATACACTGGTGACTGGGATGTTCAGATGACCAGTTCTATCAGTAATGATGAGGACAAAAATTAGTCATGATGAGGCATGTTTGTAAATCCCTGCACAATGGAGTAGAACTAGCATGAGTCCAAGGCCTGGGTTATATAGTAAGATGAGACTATGGTTCATAAGATCAAAGTAATAGAATATACATATATATATATATATATATATATATATATATATAACTTGTATATATATATAATACAGGTAAGAGTGGATGAAAAGTAAGGTATGTATTTTTTGTAAACCAGAAAGAGTTGGCTCTAACAACCTACTTCCTATATACCTTTGAGAACTAGTAGCCTGTTAGCTATTGTTCAGTACTGTACCATGTAGACCATTACTATGCACCTTATTTCACCATCTATCACTGATTGTTTTGCACTATGTCTATAGTGATTGACTACTACTCAAAACTCTGCACACATTTGTAATACACCTTCCTCAAATGAGATTAATAAGTAGAAAGCTTTACTTTATGAAAATTAATTTTCATGGTCCCTATTGTACCAGATTATATACTCTGCCTTACACTGTACTATATGTGTGTATGTGTGTGAGTGTGTGTAGACATGTTTGTGTAATTGTTTCTGTATTCTTTCTTGCATTCTTTATTTTTTACATGAATCCAAATAATCTATGTTTGTCATAATAAGAATTGCAAATGTCCTTTGGAGGAAAAGTCGTTTTTATTTAGTAAATAGAAAGCATGAATAATGAACAATACAAGAAAATTGTAAAATAATTAGGAAGTGGTTCAGAGGTGCTCATTTACAACTGAGGAAATTAAAAATGCAAATGCATTATTATCACAAAGGTAGTTAACAGACAAATGAGTGAAAAAGAGCATCGCTTCTAATTCATCATTGTTTAAAGACACCTGCGAGTTCTAGCTGCAAAAGACAAGACTGAGAAATGCAGACAGTCACATTAGCTTCTTCACTTTTTATACTCTAATTAGAGAGGGAGTCATTCTCCAAAGAAAATGATACTACTTATTTGAATATCTGATAAATTTAATTTATGCAAAAATGCAAAATATCCCTTGTATTTTTGTCTACATAGTAGGTGTGGTAAAACATTTTTTTCTTTGACAAAAGCTAACTGCTCCCAAAGATCTAAATCTGAGGAATAAAAATTAAATTAATTTTAATGTCCTTAATGTTTTAGGCTGGATTTATTGGTCCTAATTTATGTTGTGATTTCATAAGAAGGTAACATACAAGAAAAAAAATGACAATACTGATATTGAATTATTTTATATAAAATTATATCCTTCAGCAGTGGTGGTGCATGCCTTTAATCCTAGAATTTGGGAGGCAGAAGCAGAAAATTTCTGAGTTACAGAGTGAGTTCTAGGACAGCCAGGGCTACACAGAGAAACCCTGTCTCGAAAAACCAAAAAAAATGAACAAAAAAATTTATATCCTTCAAAAATACATCTTCTGCATGATACTTTAAGAAAATAATTATTTGAGTAAGATAATCATAAGAATAAGATCTGTTTAAAGGCTGATATGTATTATAAGTACACATGCACACACACATACTCACACACATACAATATTAGATATATGAAGACCATCTCATCTCAAATACTAATGACAAAACTGAGTAAAAAGTCAAAAGAAAAAGGTTATTATGTGCATTTAAAGATTAAAATTTGGAAAAGGGAGTAACTATATGTATTTGAATTTTATAAATATGACTAATTTGAAAAAAATTTCCTGTTCTTCACTTATACGTCCATTAGAAGTGACAGTCACTATGCAAGAACTTCAGGAATTCTGATAATTACATCTTATTTCCTTTTACATTAAATGTTTAATTAATCCAAACAATTTTTCTACTGAGTCCACAAGATATAATGATATGGTTAATTATATTTAAAAATTAAAAGTATTAATTGTACATATTATACCACCGTGCTCAGTTCAAATCTAGGTTCACAGAGCAAATACAAAAACACTCATTTTTTTCTCACTAATATAAGAACCAGTTTACTGTATGGCTTCAAGTTCCTTCCTAGTTATATGTTATACTAAATTATCATAAGGGATCTTTAAATTAACTTCATAGATGTGGAAGTACTTAAAAGCAATTAATAATATAGAATTCAATAAAGCCCCCTCATAGATTCAACCATATTATTTTCATTGTGTTTTAAAAGATAATTAAAACATCAGCAACAACTAAAATTGGTTACTAGTAACAGAAGTGATTTATGCTAAAGAAAAATAATAGGACAATACCATTAACAATGAGAAGTATTCATAGAGACAGCTTGCCAAGGAACTCAAAGAGATTGCAAAAATGCTTTGTATTATTTCCATGAGGATCTGATACTCTGAAATTTCTATTAAGTCTGACAAATACTGTTAAATTTCATAAAAAGAAATTTCTCATTATTAGCTATTTGTGACAAAGTTAAATACACAGCTTGGGTAGTAGTGCTTAAATGGTGACTTAAATAAATACTGTATTTATATTACTAGGATCCAATGTTCTGTGCAAGCATCCCCAAACCATTCATCATAATGACATACAACAGTTGTTTTCCTTTTTCCTTCCCCCTTCTCTCTCTCTTATTTTCTTTCTTTCTTTCTCTCTTTCTTTCTTTCTTTCTTTTTTTCTTCCTTCCTTTCTTTCTTTCTGTGTGTCTGTCTGTCTTTTAGTCACTCCAAGTTTTCTAAATATCAGTAAAAAGCCATGGTAGCTCATTGATGTCTAGGTGATGGATAACTCCTAAGGATTGTCTTCTTCTTTTCCTTAAACTCGTCTACAACTATGCGTCATTCTCTAATGTATCCAGCTGTGCTCCCCTCTCCTGTGTATGATTCTATAAGTACCTTCTTTTGAACTTACTTCCATCCACTTAGTTTTTCATTATTCTTATTTATAGCACCATCAACAATAAAGAAGAAATTTACATTAATATCTATGTCTATGTCTATATCTGTCTATCTATCATCTATCAATCTATTTCCTTTATCTCTCTGATAAAGAAAGGTGGAGTCATATGGAAAAGAGACACATATACACATACAGTGTGACAGAGACAGAATCTGAAAAGCAGGAAAAGAGAAAAACTAAATCTAAATAATAAATTGGACTCATTCTCTTGCCATTTCTTAAAGACCAGTTTTAAAAATGATGGGAAAAAAATCAAGATAGGTTTAATCACTGACAATGTTATCATATCCAACTGTGAATAGTAATCTAGGTTAATATTTCATATCTTATTAAGTGTAAAATACTATTAAAACTCAGTAGAGATGATAATATAAAATTAGTATATACCATTGGGATATTAGTAAATTATTTATTGAAACACAGCATAACAACAAGTCCAATATATAGATATCCCTTACAAAAAAATTTAAGAATAAATAACTTATAGATAGATTGACTTGTACAAAATTATAGCAAATATTGAATTTGTTCAAATGTGTTGAATTTTTAAACAAATGCAAAAATGACTTTGACTCTTTAATACAGCAATACTTTGATCAATGCTAAAACAGCCACAGAACTGCTTCAGGAGTTAAAACACCAAAGAAGGATTTTGTGCAATCAATTTTGGAAAACTACTAGATATCATCAACAGAGGTTTTGCTCTTCGGGGTTAGCATTAATTTTGTATGTGGTAAATACTTTGTGTGCAGGTGAAATTAGGTAGAATATGCTAAATAAAACAGACAATTACTTCCTAGTTATAATGAACAGGGAATAAGATACAAGAATCCATTTGTCAACTGTTATTAAGCGTTTGTAATTGAGATTATTAACTCTGTCAAAGGAAACTCATTAGAAAGAATAAATTATGCCTGCCTTTCCATCTTTCAAATTTTCTTCAGGATTGTCTTCAGTTTCAACTCTACCCATTTTGTTTTCTCATTAAATTGCCTATAGAGTATTTGTTATTTTTTGTGACATCAAATAATAATTGCCTTAAACTTAATCTTTTAAAAATTAAAAGTAGTTTCTTCTCTCATACAATACATCAGAAGCTCAGTTCTTCCTCCCTGCACTACTTCTACTTGCCCCGGCACCACCCAACTCCCTTCTGCCATAGATCTATTCACACTTGGCTTTTGTTTCAGGAAAGAGCAAGCTTCCAAAAGAGAACAGCTAAAGAGGACAAGACAAGAGAAAATAAGACAAAGCAAAAGCTGTCATATTTAGGCTGGACACAGTAACCCAATAGGAGGAAAAGAGTTTAAGCACCAAAGCAGAGAAAGGAGTCAGAGATACACCTGCTCCAACTGTTAGGAATCCCATAAAAACAAGCTAACAGCAGTAACCTACACACAGAGTACCTGGTGTGGAACCCTGCAGGCCTAATGCTTGTTGCTTCAGTTTTGTGAGCCTATGTGAGATCTGCTGAATTGATTTCATAGGCCATGATTTCTTCTTTTTTCCTGGACTCATTCCATCTTTCCTCAACACTTTTACAGGGTTTCCTGATTCACAAGAAGAGGAAACCAATAGAGACCTCTATTTTCAGACTCTAACTCTCTGCAGAATATCTAAATGTGGGCCTCTGTACCCACTTTCACCTGGTATCAGAGAAAACCTTTCTAATGACAACTGGACATGGCATCAGTCTATTAGTAAAGCAGGATTATTATGAATCTCTAATTGATTTTTTTTAAAGGCCAGTCATGTTTGGTTCTATCTTATTTTATATAATATATTTCTCATGCTAATCAGCACATTCTACCCAGGAAGCCTCCAATCTACAACTTTGCTACATTCAAATATCATTGCCATATATTTTACACAATCAATGTGGACATAAAGTTTACCATTATTCTACAGATCTAAAGTGTTTATACAAGCTTGGGGATTTTTGTCAATTCAATTACTTGTTCTAACCAAAACCCATTTCCTTACTAGTGGTATAGTCAGTAGTTCAGGAAAATTAGAATAATAAAAATGTTAGTTTTATCAAATTAATTTATTGATCAGTAACTCTAAGTCCTCTATATATTAATATTCTTTAAAATGAAAACAAGAATCAAAGTATTTTTTGAAAAATTACTTACCTTTTTATCTAATGTATATGTAATTTTTGATTGTATGGAAATTAAACACCGTTCATGTCTGGTTCCCACAGAAGCCAAAAGAGACATTCGGTCCCCTGGAAACTAAAGAAGGTTCTGAACTAAATATTGAGGATAGGAATCAAACCATGTCCTGTATATGAACAGCAAGTGCTGTTACCTATGATCCATCCTTCAATCACCCAAAGTAAATTTTGCTTTAACTTATTAAGGTTTGCTTACTGTGTTGTATTTTGTCTGCCAACATATATGTATACCACATGTGTACTTTGTGTCTGCAGAAGCCAGAAAAATGTGGCAGATCCCTTCCACCTGGAGTTACTAATGGTTGTTAAATAGCATGTGGATTAAGCAATATGAACTGGGGAAGGAAGAACTCTGAACTGTTGAGCCACCTTTCCCGCCTCTAAAATAAAATCCTTCAATGTAGTAAAATGAATTATTTGTATCTGCATTGCAAGGTGGAATATTTTTCTCAACTCCTCTCCACATTATTTATTATTATTGATTAATGTTATTGAGAAAAAGTCTAACATTGAATCTGAAGCCTAATGAAGCTATAAGTTGGCTCTCCCACAATCTTCAAGAGGTTGTCTGTTCACACAATCTAGGCTGGAAACAGACCTCCAGCCCCATGCAGAGCTTTTACTTCAGTGCTTAGAGACCTGAAATAAGCTCACAGATAGGACTTTCTGTGTCTACCTACTACCTGCAATATATTATTTTAAAAATATGCATTTTTATAAGAAGTATGACTATAAGTTGAAATTTAAAATATGCATGATTATATATAAATATATAAATTAGCTGTGCAGTGGTGGTGCATGCCTTTAATTCCAGAGCTTAGGAGGCAGAGGCAGGCAGATTTCTGAGTTTAAGGACAGCCTGGTCTACAGAGTGAGTTATAGGATAGCCAGAGCTACACAGAGAAACCCTGTCTTGAAAAACAAAACAAAAGCAAAACAAAACAAAACAAAAACAAACAAAAAGAACAAAGCAAAACAAAACCACTAGCCAAAAGGAATTTATTGACTGAAGAAGAGTATAGCCTACATGAACTCATAAAAAGTAAATATTCACTCAGAAGTAAAAGTATAAATTTTCACAAACCCCCCACAAATGTAAATTTTCTAATCCTAAATTAAAAGGAATAATAGTGATTATTGCAGCTGACTGTCAACCTAATAGGGTTTAGACTCACCTGGGAGGGAAGCTCCAGGCACACTCGTTAGGAATTGGGTTAATTGGGTTAACTTCCGGTCGTGGCTGGGAGAGATAATCTTGATTTGGTTAAATGGTGTGTGAAGACCCAAACTAAAAGGTGGACATCTTTCCTTATATCTGGATCACAGACTTCATAAGAAAGGAGGAGGCTGGCTGAGCACAAGCTTTCACTCCTCATGCTCTGTGTCTGCTGATTAAGGCACCTGGCACCTGGCAGCTGGCTAAAGATCCTGGCCATGTCACTTCCCTAAGACAATGAATGACAGATGATCTTCTGGAACCCTGGTCCAAACTAAACCTACGTTTGCATGTTTTTTTTTCTACCAGTGCAAAAATAAGACATAATTCAAGTTTATGTCTGTATTGTATTGTCAAATGGTCTTAAACTATACCTGGAGCTATCATGGAAAAGACTACGTAGGTCAGGGTTACTTTGAACTCACTGTACATCGGCTTCAGGCTGTTAGTGCTGGGTTTACAAGTGGGAAGTACCAAGTCAGGTTTACTTAACTACTTTCAGAGATGATGGGGAGGCAGAATGGGGCCAGGAACTTTGAGGAGGGGGGATGGGGCAGCATTTGAGATGTAAATAAATAAAAATAACAAACAACAAAGAAATAAGCTAAATGTGAATATTTTCCAAATTATTTTGATTTTGTACACAAATTGAACTATTAATTAATCATTTTCCTCACTTCAGTACTTTGAGAAAAATGTCTTAATTTGTAAAGAGAAGGAACTGAAGTACTAACATTACCAGTTCAATGTGACAGAAATCCACCACAATAAATAGGAATGACACACTTTAGAAACATCTAGTATTTTCCTCTAGGATCATAAAAATGGAGAGATATCATATAAGCTTCTGAATGAGTTTAGAAGCAGCCTTGATAGTCTGCACACAGTCTTAATTTCCTCAAATGCAAACTAAGAAAAATGGTAGAGCAGAATTTGTTTAAATTACACAAAACTCATGAAGGTAAGTAGGGGAGAACATAGCTAAGTTTAAAACATTGAAAAGTTTGGGGAATAAAAATTTAAAATAAAACCAGAAAAAAAAAACTTTTATTAGGGATTAGAAGAGAATATTTTTGTCAAGGACGAAAAGGCACAATAAAACCTAAAAACAATACAGGTAAACAGAGGAAAACATGTTTCCTTATGCAACATTATTTATAAAAAGACAGAGCATACAAATGACATACCTGATTTACCTATCAGATGCCATAAAACCAATTCCAGGTTTTGATTTCTGCAAGAACAGAGAAAATGGCTTTTCTGAGAAAAAGAATACAGTAGTATCCTGCTGTAAGCTTTGATTTTTCAAAATCTACTCTAAATAAGGGTTCTTAAATGCTTTAAACTCCCTTCTAGCCCACAACCCACCAAAGGTAGTGGAAAAGAAAGGTCTCTCTCAAGGAAATGAAGATCAGGTAAGGCAGACAGGAGACCAAGAAGCATTGCAAAGTTAGCTATGCAAGCCTCTCATACAGTCAGTCCATTGAATTCTGTTTATGCTCCCTCCAAACATCACCTGTCCTTCCATGGGTTTGCCTCAGCTCTCAAGTCTGTCTTAGGAAAACTCCAAGTGAGTCTGTATCAGTTGAAATCATGAGTCCTTGAAAGTAACAAAAAGCCATCGGAACACCACCAGAAGTTATTTGATGTGTTTCTCTCTATGAAGTCACAACTATTGGAGCTCAACAATGCAATGTAAGGCAAACCAATGTGAGTCCCTAGCAAAGAATCCATCATACGTCCTCTCATGTGCTTTCTTTAGCTAAAAATCCTTTCACCTGTGTCTGCTTTAAGAAAACACCATCAGACACTACTGACTTTCCAAAGAAATCAAAGTTTCCACTTTACCTTGCTGTTGTAACAATCCAGGCACTGGACCTAAGGGCTCATGCAGGCCAAGCAACAGTCCTTTTAAAATATTATGTGTGTCTATGATCATGTGTATGTATAATGTATACAAATATATGGATATAAACATATTATATTTCAATGTGTAATAATTTTTATTCTGTGCCAGCTTCTTGCATGTATGAAATGTCTTGGGCTTCAGTCCTCTCTCAGTCCTACCAGAACTTGGCATGTATTATGTTGTTATTTTAATAGAAGTTTTACTGAGATACCTCATCTAATCTTGAACTTGGAATGTAGCCTAGGTAGAACATGAACTTTTGATTCTCTTAAATCAGCCATGCCAGTAAAATGAGATGAAAGGCTTATCCCATCAGACTGAGTTACAAAAATACATTATTTATATTTGAATGTGACCTAGTTTGGTTCTATTGCTATAATTAGCACTGTAACACAGAGATAGTGTCTGGAGTTAGGGTGGATTATATGGCCCATCACTGAACGAAAACAACACAAACAAACAAACAACAAAAGGAAAAACAAAGCAAGAATTTAAACATGGCAGGAACAGGAATGCAGGAATCAGTTTGCTGTCTGATACAATCAAGAAGAACTTGCTCAAAGATGAAACATCCACAGTGAACTATCCCTTTTCACATCAATCACCAATCGTCAATCAAGAATGTGCTCCGAAGTCTTGATTACTGGCCAGTCTGATGGAGGCAATTCTGCAATGGGCAATAATTATTTCTAGGTTACTCAATGTTGTGTTATGTTGGCAAACAGCCAAACAAAGTGACAACAACAATGAAAACCACAACAAAAGCAACCATGCAAAACATAACAATATGGTATGAAATATCACTTAACTGGATAATTGGTCACTAAACATTGTCCAGAAAGGTTTCCTTTTTTATTAGATATTTTTTTATTTATATGTCATATGATATCTCCTTTCCCAGTTTCCCCTCCAAAAAAAAAGAAAAAATAAATAAAACTAAAAAAAAAAAAAAAAAAAAAAAAGTTTATTCCCTTCCCCTCCCCCTGCTCACCAACCCACTTCTAATATCATTATTTGAAAATAAAAAAGTCAAAGATAAGGAAAGGAGGTAAGAGCAAGGGAAAGAGAGTGAGAATCTGAGAAATAACTATTTTTTCTTTCTAAGTACTACATAGTGGTTCTATAGTGGTCTGTACCTTGCATCCTGCCTCTCCTAAATAAAAGTAAAGATGAAGGAAGATACAGAATACCGTAAACAAAAAACAAACAGAACAAAAAATGAAGTTGGACCTGTATATTATATTCATATAAAGTCAATTCCATGAGGATACAAAAAGAGTAATGTAATGCAAATCATAATTTCGTAACACACAATCATTCTCCAACAATTTTCTCAAACTTTATTACATTGATGGGTTTCTACCAACTGTCAATTATAAGGATGTTTTCCAATACTGTATAAGGCGAAATTCTTCTTATGCACCTGTGACTGGCTTTAATTGTTGGCAAATTGACAATACCCAGAATCAGCATGCACCTAATGATTCTCTGTAGATTGTATATGGCTGAGAAGGCTTCATCTCAGTTGCTTGGGATGATTCAGGTAATGTGTCTGGTATCATTTTTCTGCCAAGATTTGAATTTTCTGACACTATGCAATCTTGCTTACTCAGATGCAACATTTTTTTTTCAGATGCAACTTATTATTAACTGTTTTCTATCATCTATGTCATTTCTCCTGTTACATCTTTCTTATGAAGTTTGTCTAATAGTCTTTGCCTAGGTGAATCCTGATAAGGATACATAACACCACAATTCTTAGGAATGGGATACTCAGGATAAGATATTGGAATTGGATAATTCACCAGCAGGTGGCAATAAAGATCTGATTCGTTTAGATAAGTGACTTAATGGATAACTAACTACTTTGTGCTACAACAGTGATGACTAAGACTTTATAACAAGTGGTAATTTGCAAAGGGCATTACACAATAGGTCATGAACTAGCTTATACAGTCTGCATATGTGATATGATGGCAAGGATGATTATAATGAATATAAAGTTGGATAGTTCTTATGAACTTGATGTGCTCAAGAAAAAATACTGCATTTTAATCAGCTGGCCACCCACTCACCACAGGGAATGAAAACATCTATATCCTTATAATAGCATTTAAAAAGACTTTTTATAATTTGAGTTCACGATCTGTTCATGATCTGATTGTGACATTAAAAAGTGCATAAAAAACATTTTGATTTACTGCTTAAGAAAGTTTTCTGTGACTGAATCAAAGAGCTGATGTGCAGTGTCAGAATGCTAGCGTGCATGTGATATTAACTCTTGAATATTCAGAGGTCCTTGAATTCTTAAAGTGTTCAAATTTGACTTTTATCCATAACAACAGAAAAAGAACCTTTCTTTTCTAAAACACATCCAAGCTCAATTTGGGTGAATATGGAACCAAATCAAAATCATCCCTTCAATGATATGCCTGCACCAATTTCTTCCTTAACTTTAAAAGAAGTGAGAGTTGCAACCTGGATAAATCTTACTGTAATTTTTGTTACTATAGCAAAATATATGAAGCTGAGCACTTCATAAATAGAGATGTCACTTAGCTAAGCATTGTGAAGCCTTCAGACTATATTCCCAACTTCAATTTTTCTCCAAAGCACTCTTCTTTGTAAATAGAATAACATATAGTACACAAAAATGATCTAGCCAGTGACCAGTGAGAGGCCAAATTTTGGGGATTCAAACTCCATCTTAGAGAATCTGACCTAAGTTTGAATTCACATAAACAAACAGACAGTTTTCAAGTTACTGTCCCCCAACAAAACCTGAGACTAGCTCCAGTTTCTAGGCTAACTCCAACAAGAACATTGTTTCTAGGTTAATCTCCCCCAACAAATGCAGTGTTTAGAATTAGATTCCAGGTTAACTCCCCACAAACCCTCCTCTTGCCTAATAACCACCAATTAGTAAGAAATCAGAAGTTAAGTTTATTATTTGCCACCCAGAAGCAGTGAATTATGCTAAAGGCCAAAATAAATAAATAAGTAAATAAAAGCAAAATTAAAGCAATTTGCTGCTTGCCAGGCTGGGAACACTCACCTCCCACTTACCTCTTTCTGTAAAAACTTGTCTTGGTGAATGCCACCTGAGCTATCCTGCAGCTCAGCAGTGAGTGAGTTAAGCCTGAGATAGCTCAAATAAAGACCACGGTGTGACCATATCAGATCTGCTCCCGAATGGTCTTTTGGGGTTTGAGAACACTTCTTGGTACTACACAAGAATTTTTATAGCAGCTATTTCAGACCTGGATCTCAAAAAGATTTAAAAAGTGAATTTCTATATCACAAGATGTCGATCAAAAGTTGGTAGGTATAATTTAATTATCAAGAGGACTAAGTAGTATTGAAGAGGTGACTACCAAATAATTGCACTTCTGAAGAACTTGAGTTCAATTCTAAGCATTTATTCCATGCAGTACAGTATTGCTCGTAACTTCTTATCTAGAGGATCTGATGTTATCTTCTGGAATTTGTAGGTAACTACTTTCATATGCCCTCTACCCTACACACACAGAGCCACAGACTCATACACATAAATACAACTTTAAAAAAACAATGTTGTGATTATCATTATGTTTGTACATATTTTCCCTTTTCTCTCATCTTCTCAACTTCTCACTAATTATAGGACCTCATTGCCTCCCATTCTCCATGTCCCCCACCCATATGAATATCCATCGTCATACTTTCAGCATATGTATTGCTACAGGAATCAGTCTTCTACTTGATTGTATCACTACCCAGACATCTGTCACAAATATAATTGTTTTTATGCAGTTGTGTTTCTTTCCTGAAGCCTTTATCAAGATCCACAGAATTATAGATTAATACTCTATCACTGGACATTTTGTTTGCAGATTTAATGGAATACACAATACTGAGACTTGGCTAGTGAAATGGCTCAATGAATGCAAGTGTTTGTGGTGTAGCTATGAATATCTGAGTCCCAAAACTCATATAAAAATCTGTTATTAGTCATGTGTGTGCCTGCAACCCTGTGGAGCTATCGATGCAGACACCAAAGGAATACTAGGCCATGGTGGTTGATATCCTAACTCCAGACTAAATTAAAACTTTGTCTAGAGGAAATAATGTAGCCACCCGTGGCCACGGGTTACTGGGTTCCTGAAAGGAAAGCTGGGTCTTGAATGGGAAAGATGGCAAGAGAAGGATGAGACCAATACAAAGTTTCTGATCAAGGCCCAATGTTTACCATGAGTCTGAGCTAAAAAAGGGGGAATCCCTTCCCCCACTGTGCCAGGATCTTGTCACCTTGGATGGATCATGTTGCTTTGTCAGGAACCTATCAGGAAAACAGACTCAGCTGCTCAGCAGACAGTGGCTTCTTTCAGGAAGCTGCAGATGTAGCAGGACAATGGACTTCACCAAGGTTGGAAGACTCCATCCTAGGTGAGCTAGCCAGATGTGGTGTGGCAAAGACAAAGTCTGATTTAGCCCACGCAAGGCTGGGGGAGGGCACAATTCCTTCCTTTTCATTTATTAAAAATTAGCTGGACTGGAGCATGAGATTTGCTTATGTTCCATGGTCCTGCCTGGGAATTATGATGGCTGGTAGCCTCATCTGTCTTAGAACTGACTTTAATGGACTCCCTTTACCAGTCTGGGAGGTCACGTGCAGCTTGTTTGTGTTTATTTGCACAAACATGGCCTTTAGTGTTTATTATGAACAAACAAGCTCTTGGCAAATTCCTCTGTCTTAGGTTGATAACAGCCATAGATCCAGTGATACATCCTTGACTACCGGCCCTCATAGCACACCTTTTTCTCATTCAGACCAAAGCCACAATATGTACTCAATCCATTTCTTCATAACAATGAATAACTACCATATCTGAGCTTTTCTGAATGTGAGCTTGTATGGAGGTAACCAATCTGCTTGAAATACAAAGTTAAAAGTTAAAAGCAACAGGATTAAAGTTGTCTGTGGGGATGTTCCAAGCACTCAATTCAGTTGCAAATTAGCAATGATCAGGCTCAAGCTCTGGTGTCCAGGTGTGGGGGAGGTGGATTTGAGAATCAACAATAAAACTGTTACTTCTCAGGAAATAGTGTTAAGAGCCAAGTAAGCTGGCTGATAAAGATTGTTATCTATCTTCATAATTGGAATCTCAAATATTGGATTTATTTCTATACTACTCCATGATTGAGTCAGAATAACTGTTCACATTAAAGGAAAGAGAAGAGTCATTGTATTCCTCTTTATGATTAATTTTTCTAAGTCAGTTTCCACAGTCTCTTTGTTCTCTGTCCCACAAGATCTAAAAGCTTGAAGCAAGGCTGCTTGTTTAATCTGGAACATAGGGAAGCAGAGGTAGATCAAGAACATACACCCAATACAACTTTCCTGTCACCATTATCAGGGCACTCAGCACCGTCACAAGTCAGCATGTCATACCAATCACTCTGTCAGCCAGCAAGCTCCTTCAGCATGCTGTGGAAAAAAACACAAACATTCCCTCTTCTCCATATTAAATACCTAACCAGGATCATGTCATACACAAAAAGTAGATCCTTCCATCTCACCTGGACATGAGTATGCCTAATTGTAGGATGTTATAGACACTCAACAAAGAGTTCCTTGACATCTGAATTTTAAAAATAAAAGGCATGATTTAAGTAGTGTGCATTGGGATCTAATTCTCCCTTTTTTTGTTTTATAAAAGCCAGTTTTTCAGAGTGTGATGCACACGTTTAACAATTTCTTGTCCCTGGGAATTATAGGAAATTCTAGTAATATGGGTAACATTACATTGTTGACAAAACATCTCAAATGTTTGACTGTAATAACCAATTTCACTACCTATTTTAATCTGATTTGGAGCACCAAGCATAGAAAAATAATGTAGGCAATGATTACATTTTTAGTTGCTTTTACTGTTAAAGCAGTTGCAATTAGAAAGCCTGAAAAGGTATCAATAGTCACATGTACATATTTTAATTTTTCTAAAAGCAGAAATATGAGTATCCATTTGCAATAATTGATTAAGTGTAAGTCCTTGAGAATTAACACCATTATCTGGTACAGGTAGAAACTGAGGACACTGAGAACAAGTCTGTACAATTTGACATGCACATTTTCTAAAAATACCAAATTATTATCTCAAGCCATTACTATTTTGATGATGTAAAGAGTGAGATTATATGGTCAATTTTTCTTGGGAAAGATGGCAAGAGAAGGATGAGACCAATACAAAGTTTCTGATCAAGGCCCAATGTTTACCATGAGTCTGAGCTAAAAAAGGGAGGAATCCCTTCCCCCACTGTGCCAGGATTTGCAAAACAAAAGAAATGCCTTGCAAGCTTTGCTGAGGCTGCTGTGAGCTTCACATTAACACAAATGTAAATATTTCTTAATATTTCTTTTTCTTAATATTTCCTGTATACCAGGATGGCTTTGAACTCAGAAATCTGCCTGCCTCTTCCTCCCAAGTGCTAGGATTAAAGGCATGTACCACCACTGTCTGGCTGACAGTGCAACTTTTAATGCTTCATTAAAGAGACATTCTTTTAAATTTTATCCCTTATAAGTATAGGTTATATGATATGAATTACATAAAATATTATCCCAATTTAAAAGTATCTGTAGAGGCCAGGTTTCCTGGGCTGGTTCATGCCATATGTGGTTGTTTAAAATGGCTCCAACCCCAGTTAAGAGTTTTAGGCAAGCTTTCTGTTATGGATATTATACCTTTTAGCCATACCCAATAACTTATAAGCCAATAATCTATAACCAAGACATGAAGCACATATTTATACCTTTAAGACCAGTCTGAATCCAAATGAAGTGGCTACACGAATCGTATAAATTTAAAACAATCAAATAATTTTTACCTTGTCTAGATATAATTTTAAGAGAAAAAGCACTTTGTCATTTGCTAAACCCAATAATCACAATTGTAGAGATTTTTCTAGGAAAAAAATAGCTATCAGCTTATTTGCCTGAGAACTTAGAAGCTGCTGACCCCTCTTAAAAGCAGCTTTTCAGCAGGGCTTCTCCTGCTGTTCTGGCTAAGGGAACAGGGCAACCTAAATCAGCCTCCTATGTGCAAACTAAGACTGAACCAAGAGATGGATAGCTAGCAGATGAAGTTTTAACCATTTTTTCTTTTCAACATGAAACATAGAACCATTCATGCATACAGTGAAACAAAAACATATGTAAATTAACACATGGACAGATTGGTGCACCAAAGACAGACAATAGAGAGAGGGTAGAGAACTTGATGTAACCAGAACTAAGGATGTATCCTATAGGGGCCAGAGAGGAAGCAGGACGTCTCCTGATTTCCTTCTGTCCCTAGGAGAGCTCTGAAATCCATTTTCCTTCTCTTTTGATCTCACGTCATTTGTATATCTAGCATCTCACTTTTTAAAGTTTTTTACTCTTTATTTTATTTTAATTTTACGTTTAGTTTATGCCCTACTCCTCTTGCCTGATGCAGTTCTTTACTGCAGACAAATGCTTGTTTAGAAGTTTCTGATCCCATTTTCCACTGTCAACCCCTAGCTGATATCAGTCTAGCCTGTATCCTTTCACACCTATAGCAACAGTTTTAAAAGATGAAGTTTAAAGCCAGCAAAAGACAAGGTCTAATTCAGCTGGCTCAAGGCTGGGGGCAGGGCACAAAATAAAAAATAGAATGACAGACAATGTCATTCATCTCTGACTATCCACATGGACACAGATATACATGCAACCGACCCACAGCCACACCATAGTCACACATATGTATACCCAGATGAAATAAATAGAAAAACAAATGACTCTATATGACCATTTACATTAAAATTTCAATTTATTATATGTGTGTGCAAATTGCATACTGTAGAAATATCTGTATGTATTCAAATAATGTTGTACTATATTGAAATGAAGGAATTGCCATTGGTATAATTATTTAATCCAACTTGGGATCATATCTCAAATTTTCATAGTTTTTACTTTTTTATATAATAGGATATAGAAAGTACCTACCTAACTCAGCTAATTAGGAGACTTTCCTTTAGGCTTGGATTTTTCAAAACCTAGTTTAATAAGAGTTTTTAAAAGCTTCAACCCCCCTTCTAGACCACCATCCAAAGGTAGGGGAGAAAAGGTGGTAAATAGGACAAGGGGATATGGACCTGTTTAGACATAGTTCTTTAGGGCAATCCCAGTTGCCATTGTCAGGATACTAGCAGTTCACATCAGTCGTGTAAGAGAAACAAATGTCATTCAGCAGCAGTACCACTATCCCTCAGAAAGAGCCAGACCCCTGCCTATCAGAAGGAGTGGGAAGGGGTGACCAGACCAGCTGAAATGCCCAGGAGAAGTTCTCACTCATGTCTCTCTCAAGAAATGAAGATCAGCAATAACTCGAAGACCAATGAAGCTTTGCAAGGCTATCAATGGAAGCTCACCATCACTGTCTGTTGAATCTTATTTATATTCTCTGCAGACGTTATATATCCTCCCACTTGTCTTGCCAGAGCAAAACACAATGTGAGTCTGCAAAACACCACATGAGTCTCTATCACATGACATAACCAGAAACTGTCACTTCCCTAATATTGAATAAAATGTGTATTTTTAGAACCTCTGGATATTGACTTATTTAAGAACTAATTTCAGTTCCATGAATAGAAGGCATTAACTGATTTTGATTCTTCTGAATTGTTTTGGGGATGCCAATGTCAATCTGAGTTCTAAGGTTTAAATCAGGATTCCTTTATCTTGCTTGACAGAGCAACGAGTATCTGGTCAGGTGCTTGAAAATAAACCTGCATTTTACAGTCGCTTTCACTAGTACTCGTTTTTGGGAGAACTGAGAATTTCACTGAAAAGCAGCTGACTTTTCCATCCAGACAAACACCAACCCTGCAGGGTGCTGAAGAAGGTGTAATCATGGTAATTATATGTCCAGGTATTTGGAAGTTTGTGAGGATTAGCATTTAATAAATGTAAAGACTGTGAAGGTGATAAACCATGAAACCTTTGTAAAACTAGAGATTGCCTCTTTAATCATCAAACAGAAAATATAAATTAAACATCTAGATTCATCAAGAAAATCACTTTGCTGATAAAGAAATCCCAAGTGAGCTTGAAGGAAAATCAAATATTCTCTCCATGAACACATGCAGTCATTCTTGTGATGAAAAATCAGATACAAAGTAAAAAGGAGTCAAATGTTTAATTCTTTTCTGTCTGTCATAAATGCAAGCAGATTTGTGTTTAATTCATGTTATAGCTCAACATTGTCCCATTCTTTTTAAAATAGACAAGAGAATAAAATAAAACTTTAAATTTGAGGCTTATTTGATAAACCAGTCCTTGATTTCTGATTTTTGTCCAAAATCATTTACTTCTGCCATTCAAGACTTGCTTTCCCTTCAACTGAATTTGGTTTATTTTGCAAGTCTATACACTTATCTTTGGAAATAAGTCAAGGAGAATATGAAAACAAAAATAATCTTGTTAAAATTTAGTATTCATCCCTCAATGCACATGACAAACTGTTGACTAATTACAGCTAATTAAGTATGCAGAAGGACAGATTGAAACAGGATAAATGGTGCACCTATAATCTCAGAACTTGGGAGTTGAATGGAGGAATAAGGAATGTTCAAAGTCATGTTCAGCTACAAAACAAGTCAAAAACTAGCCTGTGATAAAAGAGTTAAATGTTACACTTTCAAGAAACTAGGGGAAGAGATGGGAAAAGAAGTGGAGAGAGATGAAAAGGGACAAGAAAGAAGAAGAGAATGTACCCATTGAATTAGGAAAGAATGAGACCTGAAGTACTTGAGGTTGGCTGTACTGTCTCTGTAGCTTACATATCATTCATCCTGATTTTCATTGTTCAATATCATCAATAACATCTTGTATCCAAATAGAAATTCTCCTAAGCTAAAACCCTATACAACCAAATGTGACTAAAATCCAGTGGTGCTCATCCCTGTAAGAACAGAGCCCCTGTACCTCTGTCTACTCTGTGAAGGTTTTCTGCCCTCATTCCTAACTAACCTTTGTTCATCTTGACTCTTATGCCTTTAATTATTAGGTTAGTCTGCCAAACTTTATAATTACCCTTAAACAGTTACTGTACAATCTAGTACAGCTCTGTTTAGATTCTATCTAGCAGATCCTTTCAACTAGATCTTATTATATTGAATTCAATCGTATGTAAGACCTGAGATAATGCTACATCCAAGAAATACACCTTAATATTAAGGATATACAGCAGGGAAAGAGGATGTAAAAAATAGATTTCTAGTAAATGGATCTAAGAGGCATTTTGATGTAGCTGTTTTAATTCTGACAAAGTAGACTAGACGAAAACGAATCAGAAGAGATGGGGAGGAACATTACATATTCATTAAAGGAATCCCACAGACAGTAAGTACATAGAAATTCTTAACATCTATGCCACAAATACAAGGGCACTCAGAATATAAAAACACTACTTCAGCTTGAATCATATATTAACCTACACTGATAGTGAGAAGATATAATAATTCACTCTCATCAATATACAGCCCATCTATAAAGAAATTAACCAGAAAGATAAAAAAAAATAAAGTAAATGGACTATATGCATATTTATAGAACTTTTAAACTAAATATAAAAGAATATATGTTTCGGTGCCTTATGGAACTTTCCTCAAAATTAACTATGTATTTATACACAAAAAAATTTCCACAGATACAAGGAAGTTGAAATAATGCCCTTTATCACATCTGACCCCCACAGAGTAAAGGTGGATACAAATAACAAGAGAAAGCTTACAAACTCATGTAAACTGAACTACTCACTACTAAACAGAAAAAAAATAGCTCAGAAAAAATTTAAAACTTTTTATAATTGAAATTAAATGAATATACAATATAAACAAACAGGACATAGTGGATGTAGATAGCAAAAGAGCCTATATTAAAGCAAATGAAGAGATCACATACAAGCAACTTTACAGCATACTTGCAAGTTGTGGAACAAAATAAAAATTCATATATATATATATATATATATATATATATATATACATATATGAAACATATACATATATACATATATATATATGAAACCAAAAGGGGAACTCAGGGATAAAATCAATAGAATAGAAGCAAACAAACAAAAAACCACAAGCAATACAAAGAATCAATGAAACAAAGAGTTGGTTCTTTGAAAATAATCGATAATATTGACAAAACCCATATCCAAATTAACTAAAAGGTAAGAGAGAAGATTTAAATAATAAAAATTAGAAAAGTAAGACATAGCGAGATACTGAGGAATTTCAGAGAATCACCTTAATCCAACAAATTGGAGTGTCTTTTAGAGAGTGTTCTCAATATATGTATTTACCAATGTTAAATAAAAATCAGATGCTACTTTAACAGACCTATAAACTCTAGTGAAATAGAAGCAATAAGCAAAAGTATGCTAACCTAGAAATGCTCAAGGTTAAATGGTTTAATCCAGAATCCCAACAATCTATCAAGTAAGACTTAGTTAACATCAGTGTTCCACAATTTATTCCAAGAAACAGAAAAGAAGTCCACAGATGCATTAAAATCAACCCACTAGCTCTCAGCATCTTCCTCTGCCCCTTCCCTGCAAGTGGAGGGCCTACCTCCAGATAGCACATTAAGCCAGAGACCCAGGCGGCATCTACCATTTTCTCTCGGGTGAGGTTCTGAGACTGGAGCAGCCAGCCCAGAGGCGCCTTAAGCCAGAGACCCGGGAGGGATTCGCCATTTTCTCTCTGGTGAGTTTCTGAAAACTGAGTAGCCAGCCGGAAGCCACAAGCCCCACGACTCCCAGGGGAGCAGCAGGG
>NW_022196903.1:6570469-6578557 GCF_008632895.1 Mastomys coucha
AACTGGGAATGGAGAAATTCGCATGTAAATAAAGAAAATATCTAAAATAAAAAAATAAATAAATAAAAAAAATCAACCCACTAAAGACTCACCTAAAAAAGAAAATTCAGAACTTTTCTTTTGACCAAAATAGATACAAAACTACAATAAAACACTTCCAAACCATATCCAAGAATATATAAAATCATTATCTACTGTATTAGAAGTAAGCTTCATCTCAGAGACACCCGGATAGCACAACAAATTAAATTGATAAATCTAATTCATTATATAACAAGCTGAAAGAAAATATAAAAACCACATGATCATCACATTAGATGGTCATGTAAAACCTCTGACAAAAATCTAATAGCCCGTAATGATACAAGTCTTGGGCCAAAATACAAGGAAATTATATAAACATAACAAGGGCAACATACAGCTTGTAGCCAACATCAATGTAAATTCAGAGAAACTCAAAGGAATTACACTAAAATTAAGAACAACAACAAGGTTGTGTACTCTCTCCATACCTATTCAATATAGTCATTGAAGTCTTAGTAATGGCAATAAGAAAACTAAAAGATATGAAACAAATACAAAACTGAAAGGGAGAAATGAAAGTATCTTTATTTGTAGAAGACATTTCGAGCACATAAATGACCCTAAATAGTTTGCAAAGAGACTCCTAAACCATTTCAGCAAGGTAACTGGATACAAAATTAACCCACAAAGATCTGTATTTCTCCTATATGCACATGACAAATAGTCTGAAATCGAAATCAGAAAATTACACCTTTCATAATAACCGCAAATAATATAAAATATCTTTAGATTACCCAAAGAAACCTAGTGAAAGACATGCATGACAAAAACATCAAGACAATTAAAGAAAGAAATTGAAGAAGATATCTGGAGATGGTAAGAATTCTCATGTTCATCATTGGTAGGATCAATATAAAAAAATTGGCCATCCAACCAAATAACCACAGATTCAGTGCAATTGCCATCAAAATTTTATCTCAATTCTTTCATGATATTGAAAAGAAAGTTTTTAGCTCCATTTGAAAATGGAGGAAAGAAAACATGATAATTAAGACATTTCAGAGGCAGATGCTTGCTGCCAACCATTGGACTGAGCATGGGGTCCCCAAAGGAGGAGTTAAAGGACTGAAGGAGCTGAAGGGGTTTGCACTCCCATGGGAAGAACAACAATGTCAACCAACTAGACCCCCCAGAGCTCCCAGGGACTAAACAACCAACCAAAGAGTACACATGGAGGAATCCATGGTTCCAGACACATATGTATGATGCCTTGTAGGGCATCAATGGGAGACAATGCCCTTGGTCTTGTGAAGGCTTGATGCCACAGTGTAGAGACTGCGAGGGTAGGGAGGTCGGAGTGGGTGGGTGGGTGGGGAACACCCTTACCCCTAGGACAGGGGTTTGGGGGGGCAGGGAAAGGGAATAGATAACATTTGAAATGTAAATAAAGAGTATATCCAATTAAAAATATCTTTCAAAAAAAGCCATTTCTGAAGAATGAAGGCACTGATAAAGACATTATCAACCTCTATCAGCTAAAATTGGAGAACAGGTGTGTGAGTAGAGGTAAGGAGCAAGTAGACTAGAGAGGGAATACCATTAGTGATAACTACTATTCGGAGCTATTTGAAGAGTAGTAAGTAGAACCTTACTAATATATAAAATTACATGAAAGCAATCTAAGTGAAATTATCAAATAACAACAGAAGCATAGCCCCGATTAACCATCTCTTGTCATTAAATGAAGCTTCCAACACTAGGACTGAGTTATATCTAATTGAGTTGCTGGCCAAAGAAGTTCTCTTGGAATCCTGACATAATCGAGACCATTGCCAAGATTATTAGGTTGATGTTCACTAACTGATGGCAATGACCCATTGCTGAAGATGTCTAGTATATTCTTTTGTGTCATCCTTTTTTTTCTGTCCTTTGAGTGGTCACATGGGTGAGAATATATGGATGCAGACTTTGTAATTAAGAAATGTAATCTCAGAGCAGACTCCCATATGTTATGGAAAGAGGATGTGGATGGAAGGCTGGGAAAATATCCTCAAGTCTCTCAAATCTTCACAGAGAAACATTTATTTTTTTTTAAAGAATGACTGCAATTTATTATTTGCTAGTATTGCCCCTCAATAATAAAAAGAGTAATAGGCCCCCCTTATTGTGAATTCTTAGCAATTTAAATTATTTCATTCATCACTGAATAAATACAGTGATTCTAAAGAACTTTAAGAAAATGTGCTGGGGATGAATTATTAATTGTATCTCATAAATGCTAATTTAATGATGTGTAATTCTCTAATTTAGAACATTGACCTTATTGGTAAAATGAATCTCTTTCCATTTAAAATTTTCTAGTATGTCAAGTTTAAAAAGAAAAACTTCTTGAACTTTCTGTGCACTCCAATTTCCAAATTTAGAGGTGACCTTTGTTCTCATGCTTTCTACACAAGCTGACTTCAGCATAGAAAGAGGTGTTTCATTTTCATCCAACACAAAGCTTACCCTTGGATCTGTAAACAAAGTGCTTCTGCTCTAGAAAACCTAGGTTGACAAGTTAGATCACTTTAATTTCTAATTTCCAGTAAGTAGGAAGACCCCAAAGCATCCATTGCATCTTGAAAGAAAGATTTATAGAGATATCAGCTTTCTTTGATTAAAAGTCATTCAGACCTAAATTCTAAATAGTTTGTGCTCTCTCTTAAGAAGATGGCTTAGTGAAGAGAGTGTTTGCTAGAGAAGCAAAATACTATGACTACAGGTCAAAGGAATACAAATAAAGCAAGATTTGGTAGTGTAATCCTGTAATTACACTGCTCCTATGCAGAGATAGAATAAGAAGTTTGTAGGTCATATAGGCTGGCATGTAATAAAGACAAACAAGAGCCTCTCCATTACACAAACTAGTACCAACATCTAAGATTGTATTCTGTCTTTTACATGTGTCTCACGGCAAATAAGTGACCTACTACATACATGAAAAATCATATTTTAAGATTAACAATTTATGGTATTAGACAAATTTCTTCAGTTCATTCTGAGCAATGTGTGTGTTGTATGAATTTATAATTACTGTGCTTTTACATACAATCTTATGATCTTAGACAATATCATTAGTTGACAAGAAAGGAAGCAGTAGACAGAAGGAAGAAAGGAAGGAAGGGAGGGGTAAGGGAAAACATCAACAAGGTCTTTTGATAGTCAAAAGGTTTTTTAAACTTGTTTTATATGAAAGGCAACTTCTTTTAGGTATTCAAGCCAAGAAGATATTGCCTAACCCAAGGCTACAAATATTTGAGTTTATCTTTCCTTTTATATTTTGTTTTTTAAAATTAATTATTTTATTTAATTATATCCCAAATGGTCCCCCCTTCTGGTCACTCATTGCCAGAGTTTTTCAGCTCATTGCCACTCTACTTTGCCTCTGAGAGGTTTCCCCTTTGCCTCTGACATCCATCTTCTTTGTGGCATCAAGTCTCTACAGGATTAGGCCCATCCACTGGGACCAGACAAGGCAGTCAGTTCCCTGCTAAATATGTGCCAAAGGCCTCAGACTTGCCCATGTATGCTTTTTGGTTGGTGGCTTAGTTTGTGGGAGATCACCAGTGTCCAAGTTAGTCGACAATTTTGGTCTTCTTATGGGTTGCCAATCCCTTCAGCTCCTTCAGCCCTTCCCCTAACTTGTCCACTGGGGTCCCCAACTCCAGTCCAATGGCTGACTATAAGTATCCGCATCTGTCAAAATCAGCTACTGGTAGAACCTCTCAGAGGATAGTCTTTAGGTTCCTGTCTCCAAGCAGAACATAGCATCAATAATAGAGTCAAGGTTTGGTGGCCACCCATGGGATGGATCCCAAATTGGGCAGGTCACTGGTCAGCCATTCCTTCAGTCTCTGCTTCATTTGTGTTACTGCATTTCTTTTAGGCAGGAATAATTCTGGGTCAAAAATTTGAAAGTATGTTGGTGTTCCCATCCCTCCACTGGAGACTCTATTTTCTGGAGGTGGGCTCTTTAGGTTCCATCTCCTCACTGTTGAGCATTTCAGCTAATGTCACGCACACTTAGTCCTGATTGTTTCTCATACCCCATATCTCTGTGACTTTGTAGAGGTCCCCAGAATCTCTACCCTACCCCTAGCAGCTCTATATTTCCATTTATTCTACAGTCCCTCTGGGCTTCTGTCTTGTCATCTCCCCATATCTGATCCTGTTTCCCTTTTCCCTTCCCTCTCTCTTCAATCCCACTCAGGTCCCTCCCTCCATCTTCATCACATAATCATTTTTTTCCCTCTTCTAACTGGGATTGAAGCATCCTAACTTCTTACATTTTTCAGGTGTATCATGGGTATTCTGTGCTTTTTGGCTAGTATCTGCTTATCAATGTATACATACCATGTATGTCCTTTTGTATGTGGGTTATGTTACTCAGCATGATAGTTTCTAGTTCCATTTATTTGCATGCAAAATTCAGGATGTCCTCATTTTTAATAGCTGAATCGTATTCCATTGTGTAAATAAACCACATTTTCTGTATCCATGTTTCAGTCAAAGGATATTTGAGCTACTTCCCTTTATTTTCTATTTCAAATAAAAGTGCTATGAACATAATGGGGCATGTATACTTGTGTTTTGGTGGAACATCTTTTGGGGGTATGCACTCAAGAGTGGTATAGCTGGGTTACCAGGTAGAATCATTTCCAGTTTTCTAAGGAACCACCAGATTGGTTTCCAGAGTGGCTATGCCAGCTTGCAATCCCATCAGCAACAGAGGCCTGTTCCTCTTTCTTTACATCCTCTCCAGCATTCGCTGTGCTTAGCTATTCTGTTTGGTGTGAGGTGCAATCTCAGGGTCATTTTGGTTTGCATTTCCCTGCTGATTAAAATGTTGAACATTTCTTTAAGTGTTTCTTGGCCATTCGAAATTCTTATGTTGAGAATTCTCACAGCTTAGATTTTGCATTTAAGCACATTTTGACCAACTTTTTGTGTGTCATGAAAAATAAGATCCAGATTTATCAATTTCCATCACATGTTGCAGGATGCAATTATGGAAATGACTCTTTCTCCAGAAATTCTTTCAGAATTCTTATCAAGTTCAATTACCCATAAGTGTACATATATGGTTATATTTTGGAATATCCTTAGTCATCTGATATATTTCATGCCATTGCCACAGTTTCATCCATTCAATGCATTTAATGTTTCTTCATTCCTTCATTTTCTGCCTGAACTAGTTATATTAATTTTGTTGCAATAAAATACCATGTTCCTGAGGAAGAGTGCACCAAAGTGGGTGAAAAATGACAGTAGAAAACCAGAGCAGGAGACTTAGTGATCACATCTCAAGTCCCCACAGGAAGCAGAGAGCGAAAGCCTTCATGCTGAGACTGAATAAGGCAACCCAATAGGAGGAAAAGAATCCTAAAAACAGGTAAAAGAATCAAAGATATACTCACACCCTATGTTAGGAGTCCATAAAACTACTAAGCTAACGGCCATAATATATGAGCAAAAGATAGGATTCAGACCTATGTCACCAGTTTGCCATTTCACAATCTCTGTGAGTCCAAACCCCTGCCCCCACCATGTATGCTCTGCTTAAGTGATTCGGTGAGCAGTGAGCCATGTTTTCCTGGGTTCTCCATTTCCTCTGACTCATGCAGTTTTTACTTCCCCTCTTCCACAATGTTCCCTTATATTTGAAGGAAGGAATCCAGTGATGACCTCCAATTTAGACATTTTTTTTTCTGCGTAATTTATGGCTGTGGGTCTCTGTACCTGATCCCATCTGATGCTAGAGTAAGCTTCTCTAATGGTGACTAATTATATGTATAGCAGACTATTTTATATGTATAGCAGACTGTCACTATGAGTCATTTATTTGAATCAATTTATTAGTTAGTTAATTATTTTTTGGCAGTTGTGTTTGTTTCTACCCAGGTCTCTGGATTATCCAGCGTCTAGTCTCTGGGCATTTAGGCAGTGTAGACATTATTTTGTCATGTGGTGTAGGACACAAGTTAAACCTATGGTTGGCCCCTCCCACATGTTCTATGCTACCATTGTTCCATCCCATCTTGCTGGCAGGATAGATTGTAGGTTGAGGGTTTTGTCTCTGTGTTGTTATGAAGATTTCTTTTTACATAGTATGCCGAGTACCTTCTCATGGCAAATAGAATAACAGAATATAGGGCTTTAAGTTCAGAGAAACTCAACTTCTCTGTTTAATGGGCTAGATAGAAGCTGTCCTTAAAAGTGGGGCCCTACTATCAGTTTTCAGAAAATAACCTTCAGTCCTAGTATCAGACTGGGTTGTTTAGGCATCATCATGGGATCTCCTCAGACAACAATTTATCCTAATCTCACCCAGTGACAATACTGGAAGACTTGCCTGGCTCTAAGTGGCAAGTTCAGGCTCATATCCTCCATTACTAGGAGTTTCCTCAGTTATCCTCAGATTTCAGGAAAGTTTTACTGAAGTACTTTCCATACTACTCCCCAAGTACCCTTCAATTCAAACTCTCTCCCATGCTGTCTCGACCTCCATCCATCCACCAATCTGATCTCTTCTGTTCCCATCCCCACCTACCCCTAGTCCTCTAGCAAATTGTACTCTTACTTTTTCTTAGAGAGTGCCATGCTTCCTTCCTTAGTACTACTCTTTACCTAACCTCTCCAAGCATGTAGATGATAGCTTGATTATCATTTATTTAACAGCTAACATCCACCTATAAGTAAAAGCATACCACATTTGTCTATCTGGGTCTGAATTACTTCATGGATTATAATTTTATCTATTTGCATCCAATGTCATGATGTCATACTTTTAAACTACTGAGTAATACTCCATTGTGTAAATGTACTATATTTCCATTATCCAATCTTAAGCTAAAAGACATTTATGTTGTTCCCAGTTCTGACTATTTTGCAAAAAGCCACAATGAACATAGTTGAACAGGTATATTTTTTGGTAGTATGTATAATCCTTTGGATTTATGCCTGAGTGGGTTGTTTGTTTATAGTATTTCATGACATTTTATTTTGAGCAATATTTGTAACTTATATGCTTAATCTCTGCATGAATATACACACAAGCTTCGATTCAGAGCTCTGATTGCACACTGTCAGAAAAAAAGTGATAAATCAAGTTTTTAGTTTGCACATATTGTAACAAAATTCTGTGCAGAAAAGTACAAATTGATACCTCAGGTAGCAATTGCATATTCTTAATTGTGATTCAAAGATTCATAGAATTACCTTTCACTGGTCTGTATAATAACAGGATTTAGAATCTGCTGCTGGGCATGAACAGTGATAGGGTTCTGGTCTCTCTCGCATTGCTCTTGATTACTTTTATAATACCAGCAAAAAAAGACCTGTCACTTTGCATTTTCAGACTAAGTCATTCTAGTCAGGGAGATGTAAAGAACTGAGTTTAAAGAAGACAATAAAACTCAGAGTGAAAAAATTATAGAACCAGAATCATTGTTTGAAAATGTGGATGTTTTATTTAAGAAATGCTCCTTTAAGAGGCCCTTGGTCCGGGCCAGTAAGCAGGAGTGGGTGAATTGGTGGGCAGTGGGAGCAGGGAGGGGATAGGGTATTTTCAGAGGGGAAACTAGGAAAGGGATGACATCTGAACTGTAAATAAAGAAAATATTTAATTAAAGAAAAAGAAATTCTCCTTTAAACTCAGCATTAAGAACATACATAGAATCCCAGCATCTCAAAAGACTGAGGCAGGAGGATTGCTTAAACCCATAAGTTTGCTATATCCTGGGTGATCTTGTGAGGTTGGAGAAAAAGCCACATTAACATGGTAGAAAAAGAAGACAAAGGAAAAGCAACGTTACCATGTCTTAACTGTTACAAGAAGTTTTGTTTATATAAAAATGCTTTACTTAGCTATTGCTATATTTTTGGATGATTTTCAAGTTGGAATTGATTGAATTCTCTCATATATGTAGAAAAGAAAGTTGCTGTGAATCTTTTGTTTTTTTTTCTTTTTTTTATTAGATATTTTCTTTATTTACATGTAAATTTCTCCATTCCCAGTTTCCC
>NW_022196903.1:6584189-6611375 GCF_008632895.1 Mastomys coucha
TTTGGTCTTCTCATTGTGTCTTTGATTTCTTGGATGTTTTGGGTTAGGGTCTTTTTGCTTTTTGCATTCTCTTTGACTGTTTTCTCAATGTTGTCTATGTTATCTTCTGCTCATGAGATTCTCTCTTCAATCTCTTGTATTCTGTTAGTGATGCTTGCATCTATGTTTCCTGATTTCTTTCCTAAGATTTCTAGTTCCAGAGTTGTCTCTTTTTGTGATTTCTTTATTGTTTCGACTTCCATTTTTAGGGCCTGGATGGTTTTACTCAATTCCTTTACCTGCTTGTTTGTGTTTTCCTGCATTTCCTTAAGGGATTTTTGAGTTTGCTCTTTAAGTGCTTCTACTTGTTTACTTGTATTCTCCTTTATTTCTTTAAGGGAGTTATTCTTGTCCTTCTTAATTTCCTCTATCAGCATTGTGAGATATGCTTTTAGGTCCAATTCTTGCTTTTCACGTGTTTTGGAATATCCAGGACTTGCTGCAGTGGGAGTACTAGGTTCTAATGAAGCCAAGTAGTCTTGGTTTCTGTTGGTAGGATTCTTGCATTTGCCTTTTACCATCTCTCGATTTTTGGTGATAGATGTTCTTAGTGAGTCTGACTGGAGCTTGTCCTGTCCCTGACGCCCTGCAAGACCCCTGTGACTCGTGGGGCTTGTGCCTCTCTGTTGTCTGCTCCCGGCTTAGGAACTCACTGGAGAGAAGATGGCGGCTCTCACTGGAGACTCCGGGTCAAAGTGGTCCCTGGAGGCAGACCCTCCTCTTGCAAGGGAGGGGCAGCTAAGGTAGCTGATCCACCTCTGCCACTTGGAAGCTGAGAAGATCCTGTCCCTGCCGCCCGGCGGCTCCCCTGCGACTCTTGGGGTCTGTGCCTCCCTGTTGTCTGCTCCCGGCTTAGGAACTCCGCTGTGAATCTTTTGATTCAGTAGTTTTTGAAAATAAGCACTTGGTTTCATTAAAAGTTGTTCTGAATTAAGAAATTATGTATTTCAAACTCAACTTGTTCTACTTATTCAGAAACATAAATGCATATATAGAAATATGAAATATATGGAATATCTGGAATTGTTTTAAATCTTAATTCTTTTTTTATTCACTAATTATTTGATTTCATTTTATCCTAAATGTCCTCCCTGCTGGTTTCTGTCACAGAGTTCTTCCCCTTTTCATCCCTCCCCTCCACCTCTGAGAGGGTACTCCATCCACCCCCCCCCCCCCCCCCCCCTGAGACATACACATTCCCTGGGGCATTAAGTGTCTACAGAATTAGACTCTTCCTCTCCCAGTGAGGCTAGACAAAGCAGTCCTCTGCTACCTATGTTCAGGTACTCCTGGAGCAGCCTGTGTATGCTCTTTGGTTAGTGGCTCTGTTAGCACTGAGGTATCAAGGTTAGTTAACAGTATTGGTCTTCCTGTGGAGTTGCAATCCCCTTCAGCTTTTTCAGTCCTTACCCTAAGTCTTCCATAGCAGAGACCTGGGCTCAGTCCAATGACTGGTTGTATTTGCATTTGTCTTGTCAGTTGCTGGTCATATCGTTTGAAGACAAATAGGACTGCTTCCTACTTACTGTCTGTCATATTTGACTGGTTTCTCTACCTCTGAGATGATGTTGCCACATTCTTGTTATTATCAAGAGTAGTTTCTAGAAACAGCTCTGAAAGGATCATACTAGAGTCATTAGAAATAAATCTATTCAGATATTTATAATCCAAAGGCCATTTTCTTTGGAAGATCGTTGAACTATAGATCAGGTGAATTATTTGCATATTTGTTATAACCATTCCCTTGTATTGATTCCATTATACGTATCATGACCTATATCAACACTTTGTTACACATTCATTCAGTGAGTCTACTTGTCCCTGGGGAAGTTAAAATGTAGTACATCTAGCTTTCAGATATGTTTCTTGTTCTTTGAACCCTAAGGAGAATCATTACATATATTTAATTTATATGTCGAATAAAAGTACACCTAATATTTTTAGAATATATGTCATAATAGTTTGATAGTTTATCACTTATGCTTTTAATATATATTTGGAATGCAGTAGATATACACTGATTTCTAGAAAGTTTTAAGGATATTTGTGTTTATTATCAGAGTAAAAGATATAAATTCAAACAAAGGAAGATTTTAATCATAGTTACAGAGATTAAATTTAATTTGCTTCACAATTGTTCAAAAATCAAGATAATAAAATGGAAATACTTTTGTTCATATTATAATTTTACTTTCTTTTCATTAGCATATGGTAATTTAATACAATAATAGATGTTAGTGTGATATTTTATACATGCATATATGTTCACCATATTCATATCACTAATTTTATATCATCATATATTTTTGTAAATGACATACATGATAATGATCTCACATCTTAAAATATTTTATGTAGATAATATATTACAAATAAAGTATTTTAGTTCTTAAGAAGAAAACAGCTAGATCTTCAATATGAAGCCTTGGTTGTCTTAGAACTTGCATGTAAACCAGGCTGGATATGAACTGACAGAAATTCACCTACTTCTTTCTCCCACATATTGGATTTGAAGGTATTTTAGACCATGCCTTAAAATCATTATATGTGGCTTCTGTAGAATATTTTAAGAGATACTTCTTAATTGAACTATCTATTATTCTGGACATTAAGGTTATTTTCTTTAATATCTTTCTGTCTGTGAGTCATTATAATAAAATTTTGATCTCAGAAATATCTATTGTTTGATACATTTTTCCAAAATTTGCTGTGGGTAATATCGAATAATGAAGAACTTGAAACTAAATGTGCAAACAGTATACATTGATATAGTTAGTTTCACAAATATACTTTATTTGTAGTCACTATTAAAACATAAAATATCTCACTTTTGTTTTCTAGAGAACTCAGCACCTATTAAATAAAAAACTCTTTAATAACCATGTATGATGTTTCTAATTATGATTTTTCATAACTTTTGTTTTCTATAATTGTTTAAAACACTAATATTGATTTAATATTGCTCCTAATTAAAATCTTGAGTATTGTTTTCTAGTTTATAACTTCTCAATTGCACAGTATATTCCTGAAGTATGTGATGCTTTTATAGTAATGACTAGACTTTGATGACATTGATTTATTATGTAAAGACAGGTTCTGATTAATACTCCTCATTATTATAATTATTCCCTTCATTAAAATTATTTCTGTTCATTGTTTAAGTAATTCACCAAAAATAATGGAGGGAAGGATATATGAAACTTCTACTGTTTAATGTTGAAATGCAGACCCAGGGTCTATAAACATACATACATACTAGGGTATAGATTTTTTTTTATATCTCTCAGATACTTTACTGAATATAAACACAATAATGAAGCCAAAATACTATAATACCAACAGGTGACTTCCTAAAAATGAACTACCTCCTCTACACATTGATATCTAACTTCACTTAAAAGATTCTTAAAATAATCCTTATAATAATATGATACATTATAAAATACAAGCAATCAACCCACACCAACATGGATATTCACATATGTTCATATGATCATGCAGGTGTGTGTAAGCACAAACTTACATCTCAGAAAATTATTGACAGTTTTTAACTTTTACCTCAAGACACTTAGCTTGTTTAATATGCTTGTGAAAATGATGAGTTTAGTTATGAAGATGTGTGTGTGTAGCATGCAATATAATTGACTTCATTTATTTACCATATTCTGGTAGGTTACTGTCTAGAAAAATATTTTGAATAAATATCAGCACATTTTTCAATTATTTATGTTTGGTTTTAATTATTTCCTCAATATGTTAAAACATAAAAGAGTTCTCAGAACTGGCTCACAAACTTGGCTCTCTCACAGGATCATATGGGACTCTACTAATCAAGACATTTTAAAACAAGTTCAATAAAATATTTCTAATTCTGTGTTGAGATTTCCATACCCTCTGCACTTTCTTCAAAAATGAAAAACGAAAAAGAAAGAAAAAGGAAGCAAGCAAGGAAGCAGACAAGAAAAGAAAGATGGTTTTCTCTTGGATTATCCACTCACCCAAGGTTTCAGAAAGAAATGAAGCTGTCAGGGAGGGTCTTGTTTCAGGACCCATTAATAACTGACTGTACACACATTTGTTTGGGACAATTAGCGGGATTTGTGAGAGGAATATGCTACAGACCTCCAGCAAGCCAGACCAAGGGGCACTTTAAAATGTCTTACACTGTAGCACCTGAGTGGGTTGTCAACAATTTCGAGTTTGAGATAAGTTGCTGCACCCCTTCCCCCAGACACACACTGACCTGACCCTTTCCCACAGTGCTTTCTCTAAGACTTAGAGGGCTATGTGATGGAAAAAAAAAAATAAACCCTGATAATGCCAAGTTAAGCTAAAAAATAGGGGATGTAAGAATATGATTTTCCGTTCTGCTAAAATAAACATTGACTAAGAAAGGCAACTTTCTCAAACCCCTAAAGTACAAGTCTAATTATAAACTCTTAAATAGTCTAAAGTGAGCACTAACTGAACCTGATAGGTAAATTAACGCCGCGGGCCAATCTAGTGCAATGTTCTGGCTTTGACACTTTTCTTAACATTTTCCCTCCTTCCTAATACTGAGATTCAAAGTGGGTTTCTAATTCTTATTCCACTCATTACTCAACAGGAACACGGAGGTCACAGCAAATAAAGCAGTATGAGTTAATGAGAACAGCTTTAGCCAAAGAGGAGGTATTTCTCCGAGTACATCAAGTGCTTCACATATATTAAGAAACCCCAGCTGAATCGATTTAATAATGTTGGGATTTACACAATTATTACAGAACCTTCATTATTCACCCCGTCTGCACATACCACAGCACAAATGAACATCTCAGCCTGGTGGTATTAACACTGCCATTTCCCTCACCCATTCCCAGACCATCTGCTAGGCGTTGATCACTCACGGCTTCAGCATTTAACAGTTACCCAACTGCAACTTAGCAGATTTGTGTACTCTTGCAAACAGCTGGTTTAATAACTGCTTCAGAGCTTTTAGATAAAGAAATTATTTTGTAGTTCTTTATAATACTCTTTTATTCTTTTATTGACGCCTCTGAGGAAGGAGTTTTACACTTGCTCCATTTATGCATCTGCAATTGCTCGTAATATTTCTTGTCACATTTGGAAACATAGCTTCAGAATTTATAGTGCAGTAATGCAGGAATTTTTATTGCCATTCTTGTTTTTACCATTTGTTTGTTCAAAAGTCTCAGAGGACTGGAGAGAAACATTTGTGAGAAATAATTTAGTGTAGCACAACTGCATAAATTTGGGTTTTCTGAGTTTCCATCTCCCTTATAAAGAAGCTGTAAGGGAAAAATGTGCTTCAATATCCCAGGGCTCAACTAGCCATAATCTTGGAATAGTTTTTAAGTTGTATCTGCGAACTGGCTGTTCTTTTGGGAGCCAGAGGAAACCCACAGATTGGGCCTATGTATTCACCAGCCCTGGTCTGTTGCTCCATCTGTGTACTGGTTGTTATGTGTGTTTGTTACAGTTCAGCAGAGTGTATTTTATTAAACAAGCAGAAGGAAAAGCCATTGGGTTCTTATGGCTTTCCTGTAAAGGTAACATTATTTTAAAGTTTGTTTGTGATTTAAACGATTACCCATTTCTCACTTTACATTGTCCCTCATAGTAGGAGATGGTGACTATCTGTGAGTTTATAGTCTGCTCACTAGTAGTACTGATTGTGAGGGTTTTCCCTACAAGAATCTCTTGAATCCAGTTGTGTTGCTGTTCTGATTCATTTGTATCCACACTCTCATGCTCATCACAGTGTTTTATAATGAATAAATGCTAGGGCCCTTTTAAATTAAAATTTGAATTTTAAAATATTTCATATGGTATTTGCAATCTCTTTTCCTCATCTACTATCTTGCATATTGTTTATTATTCCTTTAATATTGTTTCACACATAAAGGCATACACACACACACACCAGATAGGTCCACTTAGTGTCACTTGTGAATATGAGTTTATAACTGACCATAAAGTTAGGGTTGGAGACTCTATCAGTAGGCTCTTCCCTCTAAAAGACTATGCCTCACACTCTCAGCAACATTGGTTATCTGTAGCTTTTCATATAGGTATGTGATCTTGTGAGAATTTCCCTGTCCACACTGAGAGTCATTTAAAAATATGAATCATTTTTTAAACAAGTTTAATATTTTGCTTTATTAGGCCATTTGAATAAAGGAAAGCTACTGATGTATTTGACATAATTTTGTATCCAGCCACTTTGATGACTGTTTATCAGCTGTAGAAGATCTCTGTTAGAATTTTGAGGGTTGCTTATGTGTACTATCATATCATCTGCAAATAGTAATACCTTGACATCTTCTTTGCCAATTTGTATCCTCTTGATCTCCATTTGTTATTTTATTGCTCTAGCTAGAATTCTAGTAATATATTGAATAGATATGGGTGAGTGGGCAGCCTTATCTTGTCCCTGATTTTAGTAGGATTGCTTCAAGTATTTCTCCATTTAATTTGATATTGGCTGTTGGTTTGCTGTATATTGGTTTTATTATGCTTAGGCATGTACCTTGAATTCCTGATCTCTCCAATACTTTTAACATGAACGGGTGTCATATTTTTGTCAAAGGCTTTTTCAGCATCTAATGAGATGATCATGTGTTCTTTTTTTCCATTTAGGTTGTTTATATAGTAGATTAGTTAATGGATTTTTGTTCATTGAACCAACCTTGCATCCCTGGGATGAAGCTTAATTAATCATTGTGAATGATGGTTTTGATATATTTTTGGATTTGGTACGCAAGATTCTTTTGGGTCTTTTGCATTGACATCCAAAAATGAAATTAGTCTGAAGTTCTCTTTTATTGTTGGGTCCTTGTATGGTTTAGGTATCAGAGTAATTGTGCCTTCATAGAATGAATTATGTAGTGCTCCTTCTGTTTCTATTTTAAGGAATATTTTGGGGAGTATTGGTATTAGCCCTTTATTGAAGGTCTGGTAGAATTCTGCACCAAAGCCATCTGGCCCTGGCCTTATATTGCTTGGTAGATTTATAGTGATTTCTTCTATTTCTTTAGGGGACATGGGCCTGTTTAGATAGTTTACTAATCTTGATTTTGCTTTGGCATGTAGTATCTGTCTAGAAAATCTTCCACTCTATCTAGATTTTTCAGTTTTGTCTAGTATAGGCTTTTGTAGTAGGATCTGATGATTTTTTTTAATTTCCTCAGTTTCTGTTGTTATGTCTACCTTTTCATTTCTGATTTTTGTTAATTTGGATACTGTCTCTGTGACCTCTGGTTGGACTGGCTAAGAGTTTGTCTATCTTGTTGATTTTCTCAAAGAATCAGCTCCTGGTTTTGTTGATTTCCAGGTTCTTTGGATAGTTCTTTTTGTTCCTACTTGGTTGATTTCAGCACTGAGTTTGATTATTTCCTGCTTCATATTCCTCTTCGGTGTATTGCTTTTTGTTCTAGAGCTCTCAGCTGTACTGTTAAGCTGCTAGTGTATGCTCTCTCCAGTTTCTTTATGGAGGCACTCAGTGCTGTGAGTTTTCCTTTTAGCACTGCTTTCATTGTGTCCCACAACTCTGGTTATGGTTTGCCTTCATTTTCATTAAATTCTAAAAAGTCTTCTTTTCTTTTGTAATTTCTTCCCTGACTAAGTTATTAGTGAATAGAGAGTTGTTCAGTTTCCATGTTTTGGTTGTTGGTTTGTTTGTTTGTTTGTTGGTTTGTTTGTTATTGAAGATCAGTCTTAGGCTGTGGTGATCTGATCAAGTACATGGGATTATTTCTGATTTCTTGTATTGGCTGAAGCTTGTTTTGTTACTGATTATATGGTCTATTTCGGAGAAGGTACTATGAAGTACTGAGAAGAAGGAATATTCTTTTGTGTTAGGGTGAAATGTTCTGTAAATATGTTTTATCTGCTTTGGTTCATAACCTCTCTCTTTAGTTTCTGTTTCAATGTCCTGTCCATTAGTGAAAGTGAGGTGTTGAAGTCTCCCACAATTATTGTATGAGGTACAATGCATGTTTTGAGCTTTACTATAGTTTCTTTTATGAATGTGGTGGACCTTGCATTTGGGGCATAGTTGTTCTGAACTTTCTCTTGGTGGATTTCTCCTTTGATGAATATGAAGTGTTCTTCCCCATCTGATAAATTTTGGTTGAAAGTCTATTTTATTGGACATTAGGATGGCAACTTCAGCTTGTTTCTTGGGACCATATGCTTGGAAGATTATTTTCCACCCTTTTACTCTGAGGTAGTGACTGTCTTTGTTATTGAAGTGATTTTCTTGTATGCAACAAAATGCTATATACTCTTTGGGTATCCAGTCTGTTAGCTTGTCTTTATATTGGGGAACTGAGTCAATTGACATTGAGAGATATTAACAACAGATGATTGCTAGTTCCTGTTGTGCTTGCTGTTGTAGTTAGAATTATGCACACGTGATTCTCTCCTTTTGGCTTTGTTGTAAGATGGTTAATATCTTGGGAAATGAAAATAGGGGAGGAAAAAAAGGGGGCAGGATAGGGTGTAGGAGGAGATTGGGGAAATGTATAGAGGGTCAGGAAATTGAATAGAGGTGTGTAGCAGTGGGGGATGGGGAATAGGAATAACTAAGAGAAAGTTCCAGATGCCTGAAAAGCAAGAGGCTCCCAGGACTCAACTGGGATGATAGAAGGTGAAGTACACAACAAGGGGAGAGAGAACCTGTAGAAAACATATCCAGAAGTTAAGCATGGCCCTGGTTGAGGGATGATGGGGACACCCACCATTCATGAAATTTTAACTCAGAATTGTTCCAGTCTAAAGGAAATACAGGGATAAGGAGTGGAGCATAGACTGAAAAGGCCATCCAGAGACTGCCCCACCTGGGGATCCATTCCATATGCAGCCACCAAACCCAGACTCTATTGCTAATGCCAAAAAGTGCTTTCTGACAGGAGCCTGATAGGGATGTACTTCTTTCAGTGAGTTATTTATATCCTCCTTAAAGGACTCTGTTATCTTTATGAAATAGGGTTTTAAGTCAGCTTCTGAATTTTCTGGTTTGTTGGCTTTCTGTGGTGGGAGAACAGGGTCCTGGTAGTGCCAAAGTATATTGACTTCTGTTACTTATGGTCTTGTGCTGGCCTTTCACCACCTGGTTATCCCTGATATTAGTTGGTCTGGGTGTCTCTGTCTGGAGCTAGCCTCATGTGTCCTTGGGTCACTGCAGGTCTGTTGGGAGGCCTGTGGCCACGACTGTAGCAGACCTCCTGTGAGGTTTTCAGAGGAACACTCAAGCTGTTGCCCTGTGTATAGCTGTTTTCCTGGGAGGCCTTCAGACTGTAGGGTGTGTTGCCTTGTGTATAGCAGAATTCCAGGGAGGCTTTTAGATTGTTGGGTCAGTCACCCTGTCTGGGGCTGAACTCCTGGGTGTCCTTCAGTCTGTGGTATCTTCAGAGGAACAGACAAGTTGGTGGTATAGGCCAGAAGGGGAAGCAGATTGATTTCTTACATGCTAAAATCCACCAGGTGAGTGTTTGGACCACCTACAACTGTCTGAGCTCTCCTATATCAATCATTAGTCAAAGCAGTGCCCCACAGGACGATTCAGTGTGTGTATTTTCACAGTTATGGTAACCTCTGACCAAATGACTTTGACATATTTTAACTTAAAACAAACAACAAAAACAAAAACAAACACTAGCCAGTGAAGCAATGCCTATATTTCTATAGATAGTATAGTCGATATAAATAAATACAAATGAATTTATAGGGAAATGCATTAGAACTGTAGTTAATAAACAGAATACTGCTTTATAGCATTCATGTACCTTCTGTGATCTCCAAATTAAGAGAAATATTTGACACTGAATGTTGAAGTTTGCTCTTTGCTATGTATTTTAATGCTAAATACTGGCCACCAAGGCCTAGTTGCCCCCAAGAATGAGCAAATCTGTAAGTAGACCCAAGTGACATTATGTAACTTTGCCCCCCAAGTTATTGCAGATTGGTGAATAAAATGTCTACAGCCTATAGCTGACTGGAGATGGGCAAAGATCTTTGGCTGCCAGTCTTGGGTCAAAGGTAGGGACCATTAGTAAGAGAGAGAGAAGAGAGATGCCATGGGTAAGTAAGTGAATCATGACAATATGGCCACAAGTGCTGGTTAATTAGAATTAAGAGAAGCCCATATGGAATACAGCCAGTTATAACTTGGAGTAATTGATAGGGAAATAAACCTAACAGCATGATGGGTAGATATCTTTCCATCTTTGGTGATGATTAAAGCTTATTATAAATATAAAAGATATGTGTCTTTTATCTGAGAACTGAATGATCAGGGTATAAACTCTGATTTGAGATTAAATATCTACTACAATTGAACGGTAGTATAACAAAATCGCACAATCAACAGTTTAGTAATTAAAAAAACAATGCAGGTAGGCATGTCATTGAAGGCTGGCATCAAACTAGCTGCTTTTAGTGATAATTTGTTTATTTATATTCAGGCTTTGTTTAGGTACTAGAAATAAAGCAAGTACATATAAAGTATAGCATGAGTGATGGCAAAATGCATTATAAGTACTCTGGCAACTTACATATAGTATACCTGTCAACAATAATGTGGTGTTTTCTCTTTTGCTTTAACTACAAATGCAGATAATATTTAAAATGAAATGGAATCAATTTTTTCTGGTTACATTTTCCGTGGGTTTTGGATTTAATTTACCTTCTGATATAATTGAGAGAGTTCATCAACCTTCCAAACAATGAAAAAAGTAATTAACCTCTGTCTCTCAATTGCAAAACTACTTGTGCTTATACATTATTCAATGAATAAATCCTAATATTTGCCCATTGAGATAGTAGATATGGTATTTTAAGTAATGAAAAAAATATTAAGGGTTCCATTATTTTTCTTTATTCAGATGTTTAGGTCTTCTTTTTCCTCAGTGAAAGATATTTTGTATACACATGTTTTAATAATATTAATATTAATTAGCTGAAAATTTTGCTACCTTGTCTTTCTCAATATACATTTCCCTGTCTGTATAGACTCAGAACTTTATTACAAAGTTACTTTCCCATAGACTGAAATCTAAACAAACCTTTGTTTTACAGGTACATTACAAAGACATAATACTTTGTTTTCAATCTAAATTAAATAAAGGAGATAACCAATTTTATGAGTGAGCCAAACACATAAGTGTAAATGAGTAAAGCATGAACTCTTGGTACCAGAGAGTTAGATATCAGAAAACAAAGACAGGATTTCTTGAGAGTCAGAAAAGTACCTCAATTTGGATGAGATATTTCAAGAAGAAAGTCATAAGAAGGAAGTTTCATAACATGAGGATCTGTTTGTTTCCAGAGTCCAGACAAAGCTTCTAAAAGGAGACTATCTGTTATTAGAATTAAATTCTATGGAAGGTTAATAAACAAAAATTCTGAGCCTTTCCATAAGGTTCAAAATATGACATGAATCAATTATCAACACTGGAAAATTCTAAATTTTGAGAATTTGCCAGAAAAAAAAATGGTCAGTAGTATGGTATAATGATGCTTATATTAAGTTTTTTTCTTGTGGTGTTAAGTAGTTTGTATATTTTCTTGAAAAATACTGTGGAACAAAGCTAATATGAATATAAAATATATATAAATATGTGGAAAATACAAAAAAACTAGCTTATGATACATAGGTTGGATGAAAACAGTTTTCATTGATGCATATATTTGAGTACTTGGTTCTCTGTATTTGTACAATTTAGGAAAGATTAGGAGGTAGGATCTTTTTTTTATTAGATGTTTTCTTATTTACAATATCTCCTTTTCCAGGTTCCCCACCAAAACAAAAATAAAAAAATAAAAAATAAATAAAATAAAATAATAAAATAAAAAAAATAAAATAAACAAAAAACAAAAATTAAAACAATCCCCTGTTCCCTCCCCCTGCTCACCATCCTGCCCCCTCTTGCTTACTGGCCCTGGCATTCACCTACACTGAGGCATAGAACCTTCACAGGGCCAAGGTCCTCTCCTCCCATTGATGACCAGCTTGGCCATCCTCTGCTATATGCATGCTGTTGGAGCCATGAGTCCCCCCATGTGTACTCTTTGTTGGAGATTTAGTCCTTGGGAGCTCTGAGGTTAGTATTTAGTTCATATTGTTGTTTGTGCTCAGGGGCTGCAAACCCTTCAGCTCTTTGGATCCTTTCTTTAGCTCCTTCATAGGGGACCCTGTACTCAGTCCAATGGATGGCTGTGAGCCTCTACTTCTGTATTAGTTTGATACTGTTAGAGCCTCTCAGGAGACAGCTATATCAGGCTTCTGTCAGTAAGCACTTGCTGGCATCCACAATAGTGTCTGGGTTTGAGGATTGAATATGGGAAGGATTCCCAGGTGGAGCAGTCTCTGGATTGTCCTTCCTTTAGTCTCTGCTCCATAGTTAGCCTTTACAACTCCTTCCATGGCTATATTGTTCCCCCTTTTAAGAAGGAACTAAGTATCCTCACATCAGTCTTCCTTTATCTTGAGTTTTTTATGGTTTGTGGTTTGTACTTTGTGTATTCCCAATCTTCTAGGCTAATAACTTATCAGAGAATGCATACCATGTGTGTTCTTTTGTAATTAGATTGCCTCAGTCAGGATGGTATTCTCCAGGTCCATCAATTTCCCCAATAATTTTGTAAATTCATTGTTTTTAATAGCTGAGTAGTACTCCATTGTGTAGATGTACCACCATTTCTGTATCCATTTCTCTGTTGAGGGACATCTGGGTTGTTTGCAGTTTCTGGCTATTATATATAAGGCTGTTATAAACATAGTGAATCATGTGTCCTTATTACTTGTTGGAGCATATTCTGGAGTGGTATAGCTGGGTCCTCTGGTAGTATTATGTCCAGTTTCTGGAGGAACATCCAAACTGATTTCCAGAGTGGTTGTACCAGCTTGCAATTCCACCAGCAATGAAGGAGTGTTCCTCTTTCTCCACAACCTCGCCAGCATCTGCTGTCACCTGAGTTTTTTATCCTAGCCATTCTGACTGGTGTGAGGTGGAATCTCAGTGTTGTTTTGATTTGCATTTCCCTGATGACTAAGGATGTTAAACATTTCTTTAGGTTCTTCTCAGTCATTCGGTATTCATCAGTTGAGAATTCTTTGTCTAGCTCTGTACCCCATTTTTAATAGGGTTATTTGTTTCTCTGGAGTTTAACTTCTTAAGTTCTTTGTATATATTGGATATTAGCCCTCTATCAAATATAAGATTGGTAAAGATCTTTTCCCAATTTTTTGGTTGTTGTTTTATGGAGGTAGGATCTTGTTAGAAAAAGTAGGTTACTGGTGTGGTGGCAGGTCTGAAGTTTCAAAAACTTATGTCAGGCCCCTCCTCTCTCTCTGTCTCTCTGTCTCTCCCCCTTCCTCCCTCCCTTTTTCTCTCCCTCTCCCTCTGTGTGAGTGTCTGTGTTTGTGTGTGTGTGTGTGTGACTGCTTACAAATAAGATGTAAGCTCTCAACTATTGTTCCAGTCCCGTTACAGCCTGTATCCAAGCTCTACACCATGACTATCACAAATAATATGAAGCCCCTAATTGAGAGCTTTATCTTACAAGCTACCTTGATCATGATTTCTCCTCATAGTAATAGAAGGATAAATAAGAAAGGCATATTTTAAAATTTCTGATATTTATGGAATATTTGTCCCCCTAAAACCAAGAAAATGATAAAAAATAAATTTCTATTCTATAAATTAAATTATCTATATCTAACTAGATTCCTAGCAGAAATTCTAGAAGTATTATAAAAATATATTGTTGACATAAAGATTTTTGAAACCTACTTCTATTGGGGTCCAACCTTTCCTCTAGCCTACCACCAAGCAGAGGTAGTAGAAGAGAAAATTATTAGGTTATGGGGGAAGAAGACCTGTCCAGCAACTGTTCAATCTTCTTTCTTAGCAGTTTAGTCCCAGAGCAAACACCATATATGACTCAGCATCTGCAGGCCAGTGCTCTAGGCAGGCAGATACCACACACAAAACAGGAAGACAACAAGCATGAACCAGCAACAGCTGTTTTTCAATCCTGAAAAAAAACTGCAAGGCATGCCAAGTGGCCTGAGCAGCAAGATGCCATAAGAACCCTAGAAGCAGTTATTTGTGGAGTTTCTGTCAATGGCAATATTACCACAAATTGAGTTCAATAGCACTATGTAAGGCAAACCAACCTGTTCATGTTGTTAGTGAAGAATAGTGAGGCGGAGCAAATCAAAACAAATGTTCAATGATCCTCTCCCACTGTGTGTGGGGTAATATTTATACTCCTTCATTACATGTCCTTTCACATGTTTGCTATATCAAAACATCCTTTCACCTGTGTCTACTTTAGGAAAATATTCTTTCATGTGTCTGCTTTAGCAAGACATCCTCTCACATGTGTGCCCAGGCAAAACATCGTTTGACTAAATTGACATTCCAAACTGGAAGTTTCTACTTCAGTATATCATGTTGTTTACACTAGAATTTCAAACATAAATTGAATAAGAAGTTTACAACAGAAAATGTTTACATGCATATCTGTTAAGCGTAATTATCTGGCTAAACATTTGTAACCTTTCACCAGTTCTACAGGTTCATGCTTAGTTAAAAACCATAACTTTTGTGACTAAGTTATTAGTGAAGATTTATATAGATATATCAGTCAATAGTTTATATTCTGTCCTTGTGGCTATAGTGGATAGTTAGTTCCCTTTTTATGACCTTTGGTTAATGACTTTACGACATCTTGGAATGTACTCTAAGTTGCAGATGCCTGCTTGCTACATCAGAAGCAATAAACTCCTGACACTTGGAAGTCTGGCAGAGTTCTCATTTCACTTTTGATTATCAGAGAGCACCTTAGTAGCAGTCCTATTATAAAAGAGCATAATAATTACTAATTTTATTTTAGGAATTCTGATCAGATCATCATTAAGAATTAAGAAGTCAGAGGCAAGCAGATTTCTGAGTTCGAGACAAGCCTGGTCTACAGAGTGAGCTCCCGGACAGCCAGCTACACAGAGAAACCCTGTCTCGAAAAAAAGAAAAAAAAAAAAAGAAGAATTAAGAAGTCATTTATTTGTCTATATAGCATCACCACAAGACAGTGCATCTTTCCTTGATCTGCTCCTCAAAAGGGTGAGCTAATACCTAGTACCTAAAATGAAATCTCCTTCCTGCGTCTTGCCTACAGGAGCAAATCAGTCATGGATTTTAAGCCATGGTGGAACCATCTCAGGAAGGAAGATTACCTGCTAGCTTTTAGCTTCTTGATGGATCCTGTAATCCTTCCTCCTTCTGTAACTTTTTGGGTCTGTGGAATGTAGCATGTTTGTCTTGTACTTTATGGCTATTATCCACTTATAAGCAATTAAATACCATGTTTGTCCTTTTGTCTCTGGGCTACCTCACACAGGATGATATTCTTAAGTTCCATCTACTTGCCTCCAAAATTCATGTCTTTGTTTTTAACATTGGAAAAGTACTCCATTGTATTGATAGGATTTCTTTATCAGTTCTTCACTTCAGGGGCATCTAGATTGTTCCCAGTTTTAGATGTTACATAAACCAAAAAGTGCTATGAACACAGTGAGCAATGTCCTTTGTGGGATAGTAGAGTGTCTTTTTGGAATATTCCCAGGAGGATCTTGAATGGTTGAGAAGTACTTAAAGAAATATTCAAAGTCCTTAGTCATCAGGGAAATGCAACTAAAGCAACTCTGAGGTTTCAACTTATACAGATCAGGATGGCTAAAATCCAAAATTCAAGAGATAGGACATACTGGTGAGGATGTCGAGTAAGGGGAACACTACTCCATTAGTAGTTGGAGTTCAAATTTATAAACCCACTTTCAAAATAAATTTGGCAGTTTCTCAGAAAATTGGGAATATTTCTACTTCAAGATGCAACTGTACCTCTTTGGGAATATTCTGGGTATGTTGTGCCTTGATAGGTCTGGTTAACTGTCAATTGGTGAGATTTGGGGTTGAAGTCTCCCACTATTAAGGTGTAGGGTTTGATATGCTTAAAGAAATTTAAATTTTGCAATGTTTCTTTTACAAATGTAGGAGCCCTTCTGTTTGGGGCATAAATGTTCAGAATTGAGATATCATTTTGGGAGATTTTTCCTTTGATAAATATAAATTTTCCTTCCCTTTCTCTTATCATTAATTTTGGTTGAGAGTCTATATTGAAATAGCTATGGAAATGGCCATTCTACTTTGCTTCTTGGGTCTGTTTTCTTGGAAAACTATTTGCACTTTACTATGAGGTAATTTTTTCCTGACATATGTTTCTTGTGTATAGCACAATAATAGATACTGTTTTTGCATCCAGTCTGTTAGCTTGTGTCATTTTGTTGGAGAATTGAGTCCATTGATGTTGAGAAGTATTAATGACCAGTGATACTTATTTCTATTTATATTAATGTTGGTTGTGGGCTTTCTGGATTTTCTACTGGTACAGAATTACTTATTTACTGTGTTTTCTTAGATGTAGTTATACTCTTTGGGTTGGAGTTTTCCTTCTAACACTTTCTGTAAGATTGGATATGTGGGTAGATATTGTTTGAATTGGGATTTTTCTTAAAATACCTTTTTTTCTCCATCAATCATGATTGAGAATATTGCTGGGTAGAGTAGTTTTGGTTGGCACCTATGGTTTTTTGTTTGTTTGTTTGTTTCCTTTGTTATTTTAGATTAACATGGCCACTCTAGATTCAGAGTTTTGTTGAGAAGTCATGTGAGATTCTAATAGATCTGCCATTGTATGTTACCTGTCTTTTTCCATTGTCATTTTTAACATTCTTTCTTTATTCCATGAATTTTGTGTTTTGATTATTATGTGGCAGAAGGATTTTCTTTTCTGCTCTACTCTGATTGATGTTCTATAAGTTCCTTGTATATTTATAGGTATTTCTTTCTTTAGGTTGGAAAGTTTCCTTTTGATTTTGTTAAAAATATTTTCTGAGCCTTGGAGCTGGCATCCTTCACCTTCTAATTATTATTAGGTAAGGTCTTTTCATTAGGTTAGATTTCCAGGATATTGTCTATCAGGAATATTTTAGATTTATCATTTTTTTCCACAGATGTATCAGTTTCTTCTAGGGTATCTTCTATGCCCAAGATTCTTTTTTTCTATCTCTTGTATTCTGGTGCAGAAGTTTCCATCTGTTGTTCCTGTTAGCTTTCCTAGGTTTTCCATCCCTCATTTTGTGCTATTTTTTTTATTGCTTCTCTTTCCATTTTCAAGTTTTTCAAGGTTTTATTTATACCCTTCACCAATTTTATTTTATTTTCCTGTATATCTTTAAGGGATTTATTTCTTCTTTAAAGGCATTTATAATCTTTATGAGACTGGATATAATGTAATTTTCTTATGCTTCAGTTACGATAGGATAGCTAGGGCATGCTATAGTAGGATAGCTATGCTCTGAAGGTGCCATATTGTCCTGGCTTTTGTTGATTGTCTTCTTTCAGGGACCTTTAGCCATCTGGATGGCTTTTGTCCCTGAATGATCCTGTTATACTACGTATTGGGAGGGGGTTAACCTTAAAGGTCCTTATGTGCCAGGCCTCTGATAGGTATCCTTTGTCTATATAGTTCTGGATCAGAAGGTCTGTGTGCTTCAGGATATACAGGTCTGTATGTTTCAGGAACCTCAGATCATCATCAAGGTGGGCAGTTAGATAGTGGAAGAACAGAATTCCCCCTTGGTGAGGAAGTTGTCCAGTATGACTTGGCTTGGCTCAGAGGAAGTACACAGCAAGCATGGACAATGAGGCAGGAAAGGGAAGCAAGATCTGCAGGTCTGATGAAGATGTTGGGAAAGGTGGCAAGAGAATTGAGGTCCCCCTTAGATAGCAGGTTGCTCAAGCCAGTTTTATTTGGCCCAGAAGTTTTAGCCATCAGGGAAGATGGATCATGGAAAGGAAGCTAACCTGTATGGTTCCAGATCATCAGGTCTTATAAAGGTTGGCAGAGAGGTGTTGGGAGAATAGGGACCAGAGGGGATAGTAGGTTGCTTAGGAAAGCTTAGTGTGACTGGAGCTAGGTGTGTTTCTTGGTTAGAATATGAGAGACACTGTTTTCACATTCATTTTATTATTCTGTGTCTATTTGCTTGGATATAAGATCATTGACATTGATAGTTGTCAGTGTACAGTAGTGTTTAGGTTTCTGTGGTGGCTGTCAGGAAAGTCTTCTGATATTCTGCCAGGTGTGGCCACTGAAAGTCCCAGTTAGAATGTATTTCTATGTATTAGGAGCTGACAGTAGGAATGGAGATGAATAAAAAGGTTTGATACAGTCAACAGGATGGTGGAAAATAGGGTATTTAACAATCATCTGTTTAGTGCTTTTTTGAAAGGGTGCAGAGAATCATGGGAAGCTACAACAGATATTTTGCTATAGACTTGGGAATGAGATGGGGAGAATGAATTTAGAAGAGAGGAGGGAAAGTGAATATCTGAAGCTACCCTACCTAGTTTGCTACTATACATGCTTCTCTGTCAGTTTCTTGTGGCCTACTTTTAAGGAATGAATGCTGGATTTAGAGACTAGGGCAAGTAGATTAGTGGGGAAGAGGGTTGGTGGAGAAGACCTGTGAGATATGCTGCAATTGTAGAAGAGAGGGAGGGCAGGCCACAGTAGGCAGTTTGCTACAGAGTTGGGAATAAGATTGATTGGGGGACTAAATTTTGAGAGGAAGGGGAGGTGAAGATCTGAAGTTAGCCTACCTAGGCCCTAGGAATGCCTGCTGGAGTTAGGGGCTGGGATAAAATGATGAGTGTGGGAAAAGCAAGTTGGAGATATGCATTATCTATGGAGATGGGGACAGTCAGAAAGGAGGCATCAACTTGTGGCAGCTATAGAGCTGGGGAATGGACTGTGGATTTGGAGGAGAGAAGGGAGATGTGAAGATATGTAGTAGGATAGCTGATTCACTCTGTAGGGGCTTTTAATAGGAAAAATGATACAAATAATGAAGTCACCATTAAAATTTTAAAACAAAACATAACATTTATAATTCCATACCCAGAAGTTCTTCTTTCAGAAATGAATGAGTTATATTTTCATGCATAGGAATGTTCTGAAATCCTGACTAGTATTTTGGCTGCACATAGTAAGTAAGATTGAAGAGAATGTTACTTTCAAAGTAAAATATAATCAGGTAGTTATTTGTACCTATATATAGGTAATGCCTATGTATAGTAATCTGGAGATGTAGAAATATATATGCCAGATATTTTCATATCATTTCAATAACTTTTAATGGTAATTGACTATGAAATCAAATAATAACATTGGTATGCAACATGATATATATTTACAAGCAAAATATAATTTAACTTCACTTAACATCAGAATGGAAGAAATGAATATACATTATGATAAAGCTTGCATTCTTCATTGAATATGATATATTATACTTAAGAAACAATGATAAAGATATCTCCTTTTAACTACTAAGTCCTAGTAAAATAGCAGAGTTATACCTTATAAACCAAAGAGGAAAGGCAAATGAAATCATAAAAGATACTTAATTAATCTGAAGGTAATTAGGTAATTGAATATAAGGGAAGAAAGAAAGGAACAAGTCAGATAGAATACAAACAGCAAGTGAGTGAAGGTGAGCCACAGACTGGAGGAAGATATTTTCAGATCAAATACCTCATTTTAAAATCCTGTCCAGATTACAGAAGGAATGTCTTGAAGAAGGTCTTTTAAAAGTGCCCAAAATGATAAATGGATAGGAAGTAAACATATGAGAAGGCACACAGTATCACTGTTCATTAAAAGTGAAAAAAAAAAAAAGCAAACAATCAAAAACAACAATAAGAAACATTGGAGCTACACGAGAAAGTCATAGTATGAGAAAGGCTAAAGCATCATGCTTTGACATGTACTCTGACTGGAAGACATGAAAGGTGTGCAACCCTGACTCTTGTGAACAGGAATGGAAGGTTGTGCTTCCAACTAAAATATTTCATAGCTTCTTAAAAACTGAAATTTGCAGGGCCCTATTACTGAAGATTCCATCTATACAAACTTTTCTTTTTGTCTTGATTTTAGCATTTATTTTTAGTGTGATAGTATTTAGCAGTTCAGGCTTTGTTTGATTGTTTGAACTAATATAATTTATTCAGTATTCTTTGTACTAAGTGACCTATTTTCAAAACCCAGACTTTTTTTGTACAAACGATTTTATGGCATTTTGGTGGCCTTTAAATGTTTAATGATGACTATAATTACTATACAGGCATGCTAATGGTGTTTCTTACTTATGTACAGATATATATTTACTATTCATCTGAATAAATATAAAAAGTATTACTACTGAATTATACAATTTAGAATGTTTAGATTTCTAAGAAAAAGTTAAACTGTCTTCAAATGGTCATTAGTTCACTATATTCTCATTGGCAATGAACAACTGTTAATTCTATAGAATATTCAAGTAATATTTGAACTATCTGTCCTCACCATTAAATGTCATACTTTTAAATGTCTTTTTCCATTTCTTAAAAGAAAGCATTCTTTAAATATAAAAAAATAAAAGTAGAAGTCACTAAAATATCATTAGTACATGAGTCACTGCAAAAAATAATTGCAATATTTAGTAACCTCTTCTCTCATATATATAATGAAGGAAATAAGGAAAATGTCTGTAGTTTTAGAAAAACAAGAAATCAATATTTTGTGTTCATTTCATTTTTATGTACATGAAAAAGTAAAAATTTAAAGAAAAATAATACAGTTTATTAAGATTGAATATTCTCTCACATTTCTCTACAGTGATTACTAGGAAACAATTAATTTAGGCTAAGAATGTGTTAAGTACTTCAACATGTTTTCATGTCTAAAGGATACATTCACATAAAATACTGGTATTCTCTATAAAAAGATAAATCCCTGGCATTTTTCATGATATTATTAAAAATAGAAAGTGCAAGAGATTTATAAAATAAAGTATTTGACAGGCTAAATATTTTAAAATAATATTTTTATTTTTAAAATGCAGTTAAAGAATTTATATATCTTATACATACTAGTATTTAGAAATATAGCTGCATGTTTATATTAATAGTCTTTGTCAAATCTTTGTTCTCAATGGCCAAGTTTAAAACACATAAGTAATATCTATGCACACAAGATTATTAGTATTCAGTAGCATTCAGTAGGATTCAATCAGTTAAACAGACAAAGCTTTGCATTTATGTGCCCACAATGTGATGACTTATGGTGGTTTTAAAGACTACTTCTCTCACTCAGTTATCAATCAAACTGACAGCATTCTTTAGATTAACTTTGGATTTCCCAGCACAAATTAATTAATCTGTCCACTACTTCCTATCTCAGTGCTTCCATCAGACAACAAATAAAGCCAATCAAGATTCCAATTCTTGGCTGATTAGCCAATAAACAGTGACAGTAGATTGGTGACAGCATCACTTCTCGGACTTTCATGGGGCATTATTAATAGAGGTAATGTTGCTCTCTTCAGTCTCCATACAAGATCACTGTTTTTCTTTGTTTTGTTCATCCTGTAAAGGATCTTTTTAGGCAGATGAAAATGTTAAAGAAGGCTGTTGCAAGATTTTTCTATTTGTGGTTACAGTGTTGATATTTTGGGCATGTTGTTGCTTTATGTGCATCACATAAATGGCAATTAGCTGTTCTTGTTGAAGTGAATACACACACACACACACACATACACACACACACACACACACACACACACACACACATTCAGTGTAATGTTCAATAAAATCTAATATTCCAGACGGAGTTATTTAGGATCCATTTAGACTTTGTTAGCAACAAGAGATTTGTGCTTGAAAAATCAAATTGTACAAGTGTTTGTTTTCTCTTCCATGGAACTATGAACTCAATAAGCTTTAAAATTTGATAGCTCACACAAACATTGTAATCTTTTTCTATTATTTTCTAGGAAACACTATATTCAGAAAAAAACTTTTGGCCTTTTGATATTTCCAACATATTTTTTTTATCTTTTCTGTTTCCCAGTCATCTTATAAACTGGAAACCAAGCCAAAAGCAAAGACAAGCGAATGTTAATGACTATTGCTATCCCTACATATTTTACACATTCAGTTTCATCTTTTCTTTTCTATGAAAAGCAGTTGAAGAAAGTAAAGACCTTCATCACTGTTTCAAAACAGACACAATACTATCTACTTTGCCTGATGTCATCTATTTCTTTGGTTGTGCCTGAATTTTGCCATTCTCATTCATTCCCCATTCTGCTTCAGTTTTTAATGATTTTAGATATTGCACAACAACTTACGTTCCACTCCCTACTGCTATTATTTGGAAGATGACCGAACAGCCCATTTCTTGGTGTCCTTATTTCTAAATGATATTTTGCTCCTTTGTACTCAGCTAACTATTTTCTGCTTTACAACAAAAACTGAGTTACCCCTGAAGTTTCTGCTTTACTATTTGTAACAGCCATCTCCACTCCTTCAATTAAAACGTTCTAATGTTTTAGTGATTTAATTTTTTCATTTTGCAAACTTATAATTTATAAACTTTCTCCCCACAAATATAGCATGTGGTCTATTGTAGCCTAATTATAGTCACCAGTTTCAGATTTTCTTGCTTTCATTACTGTTCACTTGTAACACATTCAAGTATGTTAAAACCTTGACTGGATGTGCTTTTATATAGTTGCTGAACTGCACAAAACCTGAACATGAACTCCCCTTTGCTTTTTCACTTTCTGTGATGATAATTGGATTCTCTTCTCAGAGCTCACTGTTGTGTATCATAAAATTATCAAAAGATGTAAGGCACACATTTGAAGCCTCCTTACCTTTCTGCCAATAAATATACCATTCTGCAATGGTTTCCATCTTTTCTTCCCATTACAGTAAAAACTAGTTTTATGAATTTTAAATGAAAATCTATTCTGTATAGTCTGTCTGGGAACTAATTTTTTTCTTCTCTAAAGGTGTCTTTTGGTTTGATGACTTCTACATATCCTGTATGAAGTCAGTTCACATCATTTAGTAGATCCATCTGAATCTAGTAGCTCTTTTCTCACAAGAGCAAGTAGTATTTTAGAAACTATTAGACATCAGGGGTAATGGAGGAATTTTACTAGGTAGGAAGAAGAATGAGACTGGCAACAGGAGGTTTGAGGTGGGATAAGACAGAGGGAGAGAATACTAGGAGAGAAAACTGAATTGGGTGCACATCCCTAGAATGAGCTAGAAACCTAGAACAATACAATTTGCCAGGAATGTATGAGGGTAAGCCTATGTAAGACTCCTGACAGAGGTAAATATGGAACTTGAACTGGTCATCTCCTGTAACTAGTCAAGACTTCCAATGGAGGGATTTGGGCACCAACCCAGCTATAAAACTTTAGATCTATAATATATCCCGAGTACAAGAAATGCAGGGGTAAAAACTGAAGCAGAATGAGAGAAGGACCAATATAATGATTGGTCCAGCTAGGGAACCATGCTATGAGAGAAAACCTACCTCTAGACAATATTAATTATATTCGTGTATACCTGAAGATGGGAGTCTTGTGTAACTCTCATTAGGGAAGCTTTCATCCAGCAACTGATGGAAACTATGTAGAGATGTGCAGCCAAACTTCAAGTGGAGCTTGGGGAATCCCATGAAAGAAGGGAAGGAAGAATTGAAGAAGCCAGAGGTGTAAAAGACACCATATGAAAACTAATAGATTCAACTAACCTTGGCACATAGGAGCTAATAAAAATTGATCTGCCAACCAAAGACCATGCTTGGAACAGACATACACCCTTTGCACATATATAACAGATGTACAGCTCGGTCTTTAGGTGGGACTTCTAAAGTGGGAGCAGAGTCTGTCTCTGACTACATTGCCTGCCTTTGCATACATCTCCCCTAACTGGGTTGCTTTGTCTAGCCTCAATAGAAGAGGCACGTACTCCTCCTGCAAGCTAGGCTTGTTGATATCTATGGGAGGCCTCTCATTTTCTGAGGAGAATGAGAGAAGAGGTAGTTAGGAATAGGGGAGGAGAAAAGAGAGGAGAAGAGAGGGAGAAACTGGTATGAAAGGAAAGAAAGAAATCTGCAATCAGGATGTAAAGTAAATAAATAATTTAATAAATAGTAGTAGTAGTGGTAGCAGTAGAGTGATCACATCTATTCTTAAGTAAATCACTTTCTTTGCTTGCCTTAATGCCAGGTTATTTCATATTTCCGTCATTACTTCACATGTATGTTTCAATCTATTCTAGTCTATTTTCTTTTTAAATTAACATTTTTATTTCCAAATTTTGAGGTAGGGTTTCTCTATGTATGTCTGGATATTGTAGAAATCATTTTGTAGATCAGGCTGTTCTCAAATGCAATGGAATGTACCTGCTACTGCTTCCTTGGAATTAAAGGCATATTCTATCATGACTAGTAATTACACCCTATTTATTGTTAGTACCAAGTATTTTTGTGTGTATGTGTGTGTGTGTGTGTGTGTGTGTATCTGTGTGTTGAGAGAGAGAGAGAGAGAGAGAGAGAGATGTGAAGGTACAGTGTACATGTACAAGCCAGAAGACAACTTTGTGGAGTTCCTTTATCTCTTTCACCTTTTCATCAGTTCCAGAGATTAAGGCCAAGTTGACAATTTTAAATGAAAAGCATATTTCCAAATTATCTTACTAACCATCATCTATCTTTTTAAAAATAATTCTCATAAACCAATATCTTAAAAATCACCCTTCTTCATCAAATATTTTCATGTTACTAAATCTATTGGAATCTTTTCTACTTTCATCCTGTTTAGCAGATAAACAGTTCTAAGGCTTTTATAAACAACTTTCAATTTGTAATAGCCATGGAAATATGCCACTCATATTTTCCTCCTGGGCATATAGCCAGAAGATGCTCCAACATGTAATAAGGACACATGTTCCACTATGTTCACAGCAGCCTTATTTATAATAGCCAGAACTTGGAAACAACCCAGATGTCCCTCAACAGAGGAATGGATACAGAAAATGTGGTACATCTACACAATGGAGTACTACTCAGCTATTAAAAACAATGAATTTATGAAATTCTTGGGGAAATGGATGGATCTGAAGAATATCATCTTGAGTGAGGTAACCCAATCACAAAAGAACACACAAGGTATGCATTCTCTGATAAGTGGATATTAGCCTAGAAGATCGGAATACACAAAGTGCAAACCACAAATCAAAAGAAACTCAAGAAGAAGGAATACCAAAGTGTGTATACTTCATTCCTTCTTAAAAGGGGGAACAAAACATCCATGGAAGGATTTTCAGAGACAAACTATGGGGCAGAGACTGAAGGAAGGACAATCCAGAGACTGCTCCACCTGGAAATCCTTCCCATATTCAGTCATCAAACCCAGACACTATTGTGGATATCAGCAAGTGCTAGCTGACAGGAGCCTGATATAGTTGTCTCTGGAGAGGCTCTGACAGTATCCGACTAATACAGAAGTAGAGGCTCACAGCCAACTATTGGACTGAGTACAGGGTCCCCAATGAAGGAGCTAGAGAAAAGACCCAAGGAGCTGAAGGGTTTACAGCCCCTTAGCACAAACAACAATATGAACTAACTAGCACCCTCATAGCTCCCAGAGACTAAAACTCCAACCAAAGTGTACACATGGGGGGACTCATGGCTCTGGCAGCATGTGTATAGCAGAGGATGGCCAAGCCTGTCATCAATGGGTGGAGAGGCCCTTGACCCTGTGAAGGTTCTATGCCCCAGTGTAGGGGAATTCCAGGGACAGAAAGTGGGAGAGGGTGGAGTGGTAAGTAGGGTGAGGGAGAAGGGAATAGGGGATTGTTTTAGTTTTAGGTTGTTTTTTTTTTTACTTTTTTTTTCTTATTTTATTTTTATTTTTTCTTTTTTGGAGGGGAACCTGGGAAAGGAGATATTGTAAATAAAGAAAACATCTAATTAAAAAAGTGAGAAAAATAAAAGAATGAATTTCCATTTGCCACAAGATAGAAAATTAGTCGATAGTTCCCAGGTTCACTGCCCTAGGATCCACTTCAGTTTTCAAGCTAAGACAACTTTTTCTAAGGCAATGCTTATTCATTGTATGGCAAAAGTCACATGAATATCTTCTCAAGTAGACAATCTATGCTTCAATAAATAATGTAGAACTATTTCACCAAACTTTCCACAAGAAGAAGAATATTAGTTTCTAGGCATGTGCCTTTAGGAAAAATTATCTCTGCTTCTAGGAGCCTTATTACAATTTTATTATCCATGTAATTTATCTGCCAACTAGAAAGAAGTCAACACTGAAAGCATAGATATGAGAAAATGTGAAAAATATCTAATTCCAAATATATACTCAAAATATTTGCAAAAATATTCACATACTTAAACATACAAATTAAATAAGTAAGTCAATGTTTATATATCTCTCTTTTTAAAATAGTCTAATATCTGCTATAGCAGTGATAAAATTATTTAAACTGAGTATATATCTGTTATTCTGATAGTAAATCCAATTTTATTATTTTTTAATATAAAAATTTAAATGTAGAGAATAAACAGAAATGAAAACATATGAAATGGGAATCTTATAGCAGTCAAAATCATTGACTTCTTAATATCATTGTTGTTCTGAAAAAGGGCAAACATTTAATATTTAACCATATCATTGCATGTATTATAAAAGCCCAATGGTGAACCTCAAGGAAATAAGCCTAGGTTGACAATGACTTGTCATATACATATATATATATATATATATATATATATGCACACATATATGTATATACACACACATATATATAAGCATACTTTCTATAAAGTTAATATGATATGTCCTTATAATTATAAGCTTGAAGAACATGATTTTAACTGGGAAAGCTGTCATGCCCATATACTCAGAAGTATCCCAGAAAGGACTTACGATTGTCAGAAAGGAATTATATTAAACACATAGAAATAAGAAGGTTTATGACTGTGAGATATCAAAGGCAGACTCTTCTATACATCAAATCAGTTTCTTTTTATTTTGTAGAAAGTCGCCATATCTAAATGTGTGTGTGTGTCAATATACTTTAAAGTAGTGGGATCCTCTGGTAGTACTATGTCCAATTTCCGGATGAACCGCCAAACTGATTTCCAGAGTGGTTGTAT
>NW_022196903.1:6612982-6621351 GCF_008632895.1 Mastomys coucha
GGCCAGAAAGTGGGAGAGGGCGGGGTGGCAGGCATGGGGAGGGGGGAGGCAACAGGAGTTTGTTTTTGGCTGCTTTTTTGTTTTTTGGAGGGGAAACTGGGAATGGAGAAATTCGCATGTAAATAAAGAAAATATCTAAAATAAAAAATAAATAAATAAAGTAGTGGGATTGTGAGATACAGTTACTGTTAATGTCTTAAGACTACAGAATTTTTGTGTCTCCCAGAAATACTCATTAAATGTTTCTGCTCATCTCTCCAGTACACTCTTTTTAGCATAAGCCTTTGGTATTTCTACCCTCTTTTTTTTTTTCTCATGCAGAGATTGATGATATGAGACTATTTAATTGCTGTACTAGCCTGCACGTGAGCTTGAATGTGGAAGTTGATATAGCAGGGTTAGAGCAAAATTACTTTATGAGCTTTAATTTTATTCCAAGAATGTAATTCTCACCTGTAACATTCTCCTCTTTCCCACTGCTCCTCATATTTACTTCATGTTTTCCTTCCTCCATTCTTTTCCTTGTTCTTTTCTGTGTTTTTCTATCTTTCTATCTCCAGTCATTGTCTGTGGAGATCTGGGAAGACACTGGAGATTGTTTTGTTTAACCAAAACAAAATGAATTATGTTCAGCCCATTTATTATTGATTATTTTATGTTCCTGAACCTATTTATCAGCAATGCAGATGCCCACCTTGTTTGTGAATATTCAGAGTTACATTCTTGATGGGATCTTAAGCTCAAATAGAAATAGAAATATTTCCAAAATTTTACATTTTTTAAGGATTATTGCCCATAATAGATAATAATTGAAACTTGCTGGAATATTACACTGAAATCTTATATTTTAATAAACATAAAAACACTTCATTTCTTTAGCACTTTGTTAAATAAGTAAAATAGAAATTAGTTGGCATGTCCAAACACATATAATATATTCCTAATTATGAAAAAGATATTTATGAACAGGTGGGTTCCCAGTTGAAATAAATATTCTGCAAATTATATAATTTAAAACCAAAGTCATCCTTGGAAGTTGGAAATCAAGTCAATATATATATTTGTGATAACAAATTAATATAATTGTTCTATGACAGTGTTTCTCAGTTTTTCTAATGATGCTGCCTTGTGCTGGTTTGAAATAAACTTGGGCCTCATAGATTCATAGTTGCACTATTAATAGTTGTGGCTTGGTTGGAGGAATTTTTCACTAAACAGGCAGACTTTGCATCTCATATGTATAAATTCAAGCTCTGCCATTGTGAAAGTTCAGTCTCCTGTAGGCTGCCATGGATCAAGATGTCAAGCTCTTGTCTCCTCCAGCACCATGTCTGCCTGCATGCTTCCAATGTAACTCTCTAAAAAGACAAACCCCTTTATACAATGCCTTTTGTTATAGTGATCCTTGCCTTAGTTTGGGTTTTTATTGCTGTGAAGGGACATCATGACCACAGAAACACTTACAAAGAAACATATTTACTTGGGACTGGCTTACATTTTAGAGGATTAGTCCATTTCCATCATGGTGGGAAGCATGGTGACATATAGGTATATATGCTGCTGGAGAGGTAGATAAGAGTACTACTTTGAGATTGGCAGGAGGCTGAAAGACAGAATGACACCGGGCCTGGCATGAGCTTCAGAAACCTCAAAATCCACACACTCATGAAACACTTTCTTTAATACATATATTCCAACAAGGGCACAACCCCAATAATTTCATTCCCTTTGAATCTATGTATGCCATCATCATTCAAAACATAATTCTGACCATAAAATTATTTTTGTTTCTACTCCATACCTATTTCTTTTACTGTCATGAATAATACTGTACATATCTGTGTTTTTGGATGGACTTAAGTAACCCAAAAGGGATCACAACACACAAGTTGAGAACCAGTGATACGATACATGATGCTCTCAAGTTTAGAAGTATGATCAATTAAAATACAATAATTGCCGTTTTTAATTATTTTATTTATTTCCATTTCAAATATTACCCCAATTCCCAGTGCACCCTCCAAAAGCTCCCCACCCCATCCCAGTTTCCTTTTACCTCTAAGAGGGTGCTCCCTAGCCCACTCCCACCACAAAGCCTCTAGCACTACTTCTCTGGGGCATCAGACATCCACAGGACCAAGTGCATCCCCTTGTACTGAGGCCAGACAAGGCAGTTCTCTGCTACATATGTACCAGAGAGCTACAGACTAGCCCATGTATGCTCTTTGGTTGTTGGCTTAATCCTTGGGAGATATGAGAATTCTGGTTATTTTATACTTTTGTTCTAACTATGGGGTTGCAATCCCCTTCAATTCCTTCAGTACTCCCTATAACTCTTCCATAGGGGTCCACAAGTTCAGCCCAATGGTTGCTTGTGTCTGCATCTGTCTCAATCAGATGCTGGTAGATCCTCTCAGAGGACAGGTATGCCAGGTTCTTGTCTACAAGTACCACATGGGGTTTGATGCCTGTACATGAAATGTATTCCCAAGTGGGAGAGTCTCTGGGTGGCCTGTCCTTCAGTCTCCACTCCATTTTTGTCCCTGAATTTCCTTTAGACAGAAACAACTCTGGGTCAAATAATTTGAGATGAGTAGGTGGCCCCATCCCTCAACTTGGCCATGTCTGTCTACTGGAGGTGGGCATTTCAGATTTCATCTTCCCAGTGTTGGGCATTTTGGTTAAAGTCATCCCCATTGGGTCCTGGGAGTCAAGTCTTTCACATCCCTTGTGTCTTAGACTTTCTAGTGCCCCCTTCTCCACCCTCCAGTGCTACATATTTCTATTCATTCCTCTGTCCCTTTGGGCTTCTCCTTGTCTTCCTGCCATACCTGATCCTGCCCTTCTTTTTACTCTGCCCATCCCCTCTCCCAACCAAGCCCTTCTCTCCCCCAGCTTTTTTTGATTATTTTGCTGCCCCTTCTAAGTGGAATTGAAGAATTCATACTTGGCCCTTATTTGTTGTTAAGCTTCAGATGGTCTGTGAGTTTTATCATGAGTATTATTTTTTTCTGGGTTAACTCAGTCAGGATTATATTTTCTAGTTCCATCCATTTGCCTATAAAATACAAATTGGAGAATTTTTAGGTCACTTATATATACTATCATATCTTACACAGATAAGACAGATAGTGGTATCTTAACTTCTTATCTAATTATTGTCCCTTTGACCCTCTTTCATTGTGTAATTGCTCTCGCTAGAACTTTGAGTACTATATTGAATAAATGCAGAGGGAATAGGCAGCTTTGACTTGTCCCAGAATTTAGTGGGGTTGCCTCAAGTTTCTCTCCACAAAATTTTATTTTGACTGTTGGTTTACTATATTTTGCTTTTATTATGTTTAGGTATGTGCCTTGAATTCCTGATCTCTCCAAGACTTTTAACATGAAGAATGTTTTATTTTCTCAAAGGTTTTTATAGCATGTAATGGGATGATCATGTGATTTTTCACTTTGGGCTTGTTTATATAGTGTATTACATTGGTGGAATTTTGTACATTGAACCATCTCTAGAATGAATCATACTTGATCATGTTTAATGATCATTTTGATGTGTTCTTAGATTTAGTTTTTGAGAATGTTATTAAGTATTTTTGCATCAATATTCAAATGTGAAATTGCTTTGAAGTTCTCTTTCTTCATTGGGTCTTTGTGTGATTTAGGTATCAGAGTAACTATGGCTTCATAGAACATCTGTTTCTATTTTGTGGTTTAGTTTGAGGAGTATTGGAATTAGGTCTGGTAGAATACTGCACTAGAACTATCTGACTCTTGGCTCTTTTGGTTAGGAAATTTTAATAACTGCTTCTTCTTCCTTATGAATTATGTGACAGTTTAGATAGTTTACCTGATCTTGATTTAACTTTGGTATGTGGTATCTGTCTAGAAAAATTATCCATTTCATCCATATTTTTTCAGTTTGTTTAATAGTTTATACTTTTGTAGTAAGATCTGATGATTTTTCAAATTTCCTCAATTTCTGTTGTTATGACTCCCTTTTCATTTCTGATTTTGTTAATTTGTATACTGTCTCTGTGTCCTTTAAGTAGTTTGGCTAAGAATTTATCTATCTTCTTGATTTTTCCAATGAATTAGCTCTTAATTTTGTTGATTATTTATACTGTTCCCTTTGTTTCAAATTGATTGACTTCAAACCTGAGTTTGATAATTTCCTGCTTTTTATTTCCATAGGATGTATTTGCTTCTTTTTGTTCTAGAGTGGTAAGGTACATTGTTAAGCTGCTGTAGGATCTCTCCAGTTTCTTTGGTTGTTGGTTTTTGTTTTTGTTTTTGTTTTTTTATTTGTTTGTACATTTTGTGAGACAGAGTTTCTCTGTGTAGCACTGCCTATCCTGGAACACACTCTGTAGATGATGCTGGCCTCGAACTCAGAAATCTGCCTGCCTCTGCATCCCAAGTGATGGGATTTAAGGTGTGCACCACCACTGTCTTGCTCCAGTTTCTTCATGAAGGCACTTAGTGTTATACATTTTCTTCTTAGCACTGTTTTCATTGAATCCCATATGTTTGGGTATACTGTTTCTTAAATTTCATTTAATTGTAGAAAGTCTTTAATTTCTTTATTTCTTCCCTGACTAAGTTATCATTGAATAGAGAGTTGTGTAGTTTCTATGAGCATTTGTGGTTTCTGGTGCTTTTATTGTTATTGAAGTCTAGTCTTATTCTATGGTGATCTGATAGGTTGCACGGGGTTATTTCAATTTTCTTTTATAAGTTGAGGCTTTTTTTTGTCATATTATATGATTTGTTTTGGAGATGGTACTGAGAAGAAGGTATATTCTTTTATTTTAGGGTGAAATGGCATTTATGAATAGACTATTAAATCCATTTGTTTCATAATTTCTATTAGTTTCACTGTGTCTCTGTTTATTTTCTGTTTCAAGAAGGACCTGCCTATTGGTGAAAGTGGTTTTGAAGTGGCCCACTATTATTGTGTGAGGTTCAATGTGTGTTTTGAGCTTTTGGAAAGTTTCCTTAGTGACCTTGCTTTTGGGGAATAGATGTTCGGAATTGAGATGATGAATTGAAATCATCTTGGTGGATTTTTCCTTTTATAAGTATGAAGTGTCCTTTCCCATCTCTTTTGAGAACTTTTGGTTGAAAGTCTCCTTTTTGGATATTATAATTTATACTCTATCTTCTTTCTAGGAAGTATTTTCATGTAAAATGTTTTTCCAGCCTTTTACTCTGAGGTAGTGCTGTCTTTGTTATTGAGGTGTGTCTTGCATGTAGCAAAATGCTTGATCCTGCTTGTGTATCCTGTCTGTTAGCCTATGTCTTTTTTTATTGGGGAATTGAGTCCATTGATGTTGAGAGATATTAAAGACCAGTAATTGTTGGTCCCCGTTATAGTTGTTATTGGAGTTGGTATTATATGTGTGTGTGTGTGTGTGTGTGTGTGTGTGCGTGTGTGTGTGTCCATGATTCTCTTCTTTTGGGTTTGTTGTGAGATGATTAATTTCTTGTGTTTTCTTGGGTATAGGTACCTTCCTTGCATTGGAGTTTTCTTCCTCTGTAGGGCTGGATTGTAGTAAAGATTTTATTTAAATTTTATTTTGTCATAGAATATTATGGTTTCTCCATTTATTATAAAGCTTTGCTGGATATAGTAGCCTGGGCTGGCATATGTGTTCTCTATGGTCTGCATGACAACTGTCCAGGATCTTCTGAATTTTAAAATCTCTGTTAAGAAGTCTAGTGTAATGCTGATAGGTCTGCCTTTATATGTTTCTTGTCTGTTTTCCCTTTTACCTTTTTGCATTTTTTATTTGTTCCATATATTTAGTATTTTGATTAATATGTTGATGTAGGATTTTCTTTTCTGGTCCAATCTATTTGGAGATTTGTAGCCTTCTTGCATGTTTTTGGTCATCACTTTCTTTAATTTAGGGAAACTTTCTTCTATAATTTTGTTAAAGATGATTACTGGCCTTTTGAGTTGGGAATCTTTACTCTCTTCTATATCTATTAATTTTTAGTTTGGTCTTTTCATTGTGTCCTGGATTTCCTGGATTTTTCGGGTTCAGAGCTCTGGACATTTTTCATTTTCTTTGACTTTTGTGCCAATGATTTCTATGGTATCTTCTACACTGAGATTCTCTCTTCTATCTCTTGTATTCTGTTGGTGATGCTTACATGTATGACTCCTGATCTCTTTCCTAGGTTTTGTATCTCCAAAATTGTCTCCCTTTGTGATTTCATTTTTGTTTCTGTTTCTATTATTATATCCTGGATGGTTTTGTTCAATTTCTTTACCTGTTTGGCTATATTTTCCTATACTTCTTTAAGGGACTTATGTGTTTCCTCTTTAAGGGCTTCTACCTGTTTATGTGTATTCTCCTGTATTTGTTTAAGGGGGTCATTTACGTCCTTCTTAAAATCCTCCATTATTATCATGAGGTGTGACTTTAGACCATAATCTTGCTTTTCAGGTGTGTTGGGGGGTATTTAGGTCTTGCTGTGGTGGGAGAACAGGGTTCTGATGATGCCAAGTAGCATTGGTTTCTGTTGCTTATGTTCTTGTGCTTGTCTCTTACCATAAGGTAATCTCTGGAGTTACCTGGTCTTGCTGTCTTTGACTAGACATTCCTGTGAGCCTGTGAGCCTAGTTGTGCCAGCACTCTTGGGACTCAAGCTTTGTCTTTGTGGAATTGGAGTGCTGTGCACTATACCACAGGGACAGCTCCAGGGCACAGAAAATAAAACGAAAGGAACATGTACCCGGCTGTGCTGAGGTCCCACTTGGGCCAGGCACTGGAGTGGTAGTGGTGGTCTCACCTGTGAGCTTGGATGTGTCAATACTCCTGGGGGGACACGTTTTCCCTGTGCAAGATTTGGCTGTGGAACTCTGTAGCACAATGTCAGCTCCTAGGCTCAGATGGAAACTGGAAGTTATATTTTATATCAAATGTTAGATATACAGAAAAAAGTTAATGAAAGCTGAAAACAAAGATATTATGTGCAATTTTATTATTCATTTTACATCTGGTCTGCCACTCCCTCCCTGTGCCTTATCCTATAATCATGCCACCAGAACCTTTCTTCTCCTCTAAGAGAGTGGATGCCCCTCCTGGGTATCCCCTATAAGCAAATCAAGTCTCTGGAAGGTTAGGTTCTTCCCCCACTAAGGGCAGACAAGACAGCCTAGATATTCTAGAGACAGGCAACAACTTTAGGGTTAGCACCTACTCCAGTTGTTTGGAAGATCATGCTTCATATCTGCTACATAAGTGCCGGGGTGCCCAGTTCCAGCCCTTGTATGCTCTTGGTGATTCAGTCTGTGAGAGCCTCTGAGGGTTACTTGACTGTTGATCTTCCTTTGGAGTTCCTATTCCCTTAAATCCCTTCAATCTTCCCCCTAACTCTTCCATAAAAGTCCTCAAGCTCTATCCAATGTTTGGCTGTGGGTCACTGCATCACTCCAAATCAGCTACTGGGTGGAGCCTCTCAGAGGACAGCTATGAGAGACTCTTTTCCACAAACATAATAGAGTAGGTCCAGATGTAGACCTTTCAACTACCTCTTCAGCACCATGCTTACCTGTTTTCTATCAGGTTTTCTGCTATTATGATAATGGACTAAACTGAACCATCTGGATCTGTAGGGAGCAAGTAGAAAGAGGAAACTACTATGCCTGTCTTGAGCTTTTGAAATCTAAAGTTCACATGCAGTAACAAATTTTCTCCAACAAGACCACACCTACTCCAACAAGGTCACATATCCTAGTCATTTCAAATAATGCTACTTCCTATAAGCCTGTGGAGGTCAGTTCAAACCAAATTAATTCATTATTACAAGTCATATGAATATTTGAAGGCAAAATACATTATTTTTAATTCTGTCCTTTAACATTCATTACTTTATCTTTCTTTTGCTGTTCTCACAATAATACTTAACTTTATTTTCAAAATTACTGTCCTTTTGCTTCTATGGTGTTAGCCAAGTACATCGTGGTAGATTGTAAGAATTAAAGAGCATGAAAATTAAAACACTTCTGCAATATTATTAATACTTATCCTGTAATTTAGATCATTATTAACATCTAAATAGCTAAGTGTTGTGGTTTAGTTCCATGTTGTGACAGTATTTTAAAAATTGTAACCACCCTCCAAGCAGAACCATTGTTCATTGAAACAGTTGCTGAATGACTTTATGGATACACCATCTTAATAAACACACCATTTCTTAAATGAATGTAACCTGTTCTCTGTGGGCTGAGAATAAAGTCACTCACTCAAGTTAAATAGCTTTGACCATAGCAGGAAGTCTGTATCTAAAAATGAAGCCTACAATTCATTTCTTGGTGCAGCAGAACTATCAACTCTCAGCTTAGCTACGATGGAGGTAAA
>NW_022196903.1:6621393-6644211 GCF_008632895.1 Mastomys coucha
TGATGTGAGGGTCATTGAATTACAGCCTTATTACAATGAAATCCAATGTCTAAAAATTGTTCTTATTTGGGGATTGTACCACAGTAAGAGCCAGGATTTTAAACTCTACTAAATATAAAACAAACAAAAAAACTTTGTATATTTATGCCCATTTAAGAAAATACTAGTAATGACATATTATTTTGAAGTATACAGTTAATATGTTTAGAGTTATTTAAAATTTATATTGAGAAAAATGTATTTTTACTATTGCTGTAGATGAGCATCTACATAAGACTGCTAAATTGATTGTTGTTTTATATAAAACAGCTTTTATAATACTCATTTTTATTGTTATAATATTTTATAAATTTTAAGGAATATTACAAAAAAGATATTGTAGGTATTGAAGGGGGTCTCTGAGAGGAGCGGGGGTACAAAAGGGAAAGAAAAATGTGATTTAATTCTATTTACTTAAAATATGTTTTTAAATGTTAACAAATTCAGATAAATTGAAATCATGTAACTTTTCTCATCATAATTCAATAAAAGTTTTTAAAAAATGTAACCTGTAGGAGGCAAGTCTTAGTTGGAGAAAGGTATATCATAGAGGCTACACTGTTGAATGATGTATTAGGAACCCAACCCCTTTCTCTTGCTTCATTTGCATCCCAGAAAGCATGAGTTAAATGGGTGTCTTCTCTCCTCTGCTTTCTTATCATGATGCCTTGTAGCATAATGTATCCAAAGACAACAGGGCCAAGTAACCAAGAACTGAGATATCTGAGACAAATAAACCAAATAACCTTCCCAATTTATAAATAATTTATATTAGATAGTTATTCCAATAATGCATTCTCACATTTTTGCATAAAGTATGAGTTTATGGTGATATTTTGATGGCTAGGAAAGAGGAATATCATACTTGTGTTCTGAGACAAACTGACAAGGTAAAAATTTGAGGAAACAGAAAGAAAGCAATACAAAGTAAGATACAAAAGATAAAATGTTGTTTTAAAAATAAACAAATATTGAGGTATCTAGTTTATTTTCCAGAATGACTTAAGTCAGAGCCAGGTGTCATGACCTTGGCTGCTTGTTAGACGAAGGCAAATAAAGATGAAATTCTAAGAATTTATATGTGAGCAATGCATTAGTAAGAAAAAAAAAAGGAAAAAAGCAACAAGTTTAGACATCTACAACAGGTTTAATTTGGCCAGACAGGTGGCATCTCGAATTCTGGCAATTCTATGATCAGAGTACATGGCTTAGCCACTCATATACTACTATATTCAAGAAAATGTAGATTGCATGCTTCAACCTGAGCATTCTATAGAATGGCAATGTGAAAGGGAAATTCTTCCATGACAAAATGTAGAACCCAACTCTTATTAGACAAGTTCCTTTTGAAATTGCGCCATCTGATATCCCTTTTGGTGTAACTATTGGTTGTCTGCAGCTAGCTACAGCTGCTTTTGTCCAACAATTTTAAAATAAGTTTATTCCAGGAACTTTGAGCTCGGTTTAGAATGCTGGCTTTAAATTTCTTGTGGAGTGGTGGGAGATCTTTAAAAATTGAGGCCAGTTTTAGCTATTGAGAAAATTCAAGGCCGCCTTAGGCAACTTAACATGTTCCTGACACAAAATAAAGTTAAAATAAAGGACTAGTGTCATATCTTAGTGGTAGAGTTAGAGTACTTGACTAGAATGCATTAAGTACTAGGTTCAATCCAAGCACTGTAAAAATTAGATCAATCACTTAGCTTTTATAAGTCCAGAAAATGGGTATTAAACTGATAATAGAAGAAAAAGCTGTTTCTATAGTTGAACTTTGTCAGAAATATCGAGTAATGTGTGTGAGAATAGGTTTTTGAGAAGGAAGAAAAGAAAGTCTATATTCAGTAAAATAGCCAACATTCATGACAAAACTCCTTTCATTTTGTACTGTAGATTAGTATAACATACAAAAAATGATATGAATGAAACACTCTTAGTTGCAGGTTCTGTGACATTATGCTGTATGACATTTCTTGGGTGGACCTGAACAAAGGTACATTCATTTGAGCACTAAACTAAAGTAATAATTGTTATAAAATTTAGATTATGGAACCAGTAAATTTAGCTATGTTTCATCTTTATAAGTAACCAAGTTACATTTTAATATTTTACTTTTCTTGTATTTATCTAAAACATATTTCCAAAAATATTTTAATGTATTATCTAACTTCTGTAATACTTTATTTGATGATGTCAAGAAAACATGATTGTCTTCAAGGCTTATTATATTTCTAAATAATCAGAATCAAAGCATAGGCTTCAGTGATTCTGGTTTCCTCATCTTGAAACTGAACTTGAGTGCTCAGTGCCAACAAAGACCTGGTCTCAAGAGATTCTTACCACATAATACTGTTGTGGTAAATTTTTATCCCAATTTACCCAATCAATGAATTCACAACTCAATTAACTGGTATAGAAGCTACTTATCTACATTGGGCAGATCTACCACTATACTACTCTATTCCCATCTATTACATCCCATATGACTTGTGATTTCTTCAAGTCACCTGTTTCAACTCCATCTTCCTTCCACTCATCCTCCTCTGTTGTCCTCCTCTCCAGTCTCCTCCACCATCTCTTCTCAACCCTTCTCCCCTAAACTTTTCAGCTCCACATTCCCTTCTGCTGTCCAATCATCAGCCTTAACCTTTATTTGAAAAGTTAAGGTGGGGAGAAGATTCACAAGGCACCTGTATAATGATCCACTCCTTGTCTGCAGTGCTTTCTAGGAGAGGAAAATTAGCATCAAAATACAAGATCAGGGCTGTCTGCCACACAGAGACTATGAAAGCCAGAAGATCCTGCACAGATGTCATACAGACCCTCAGAGAACCCAAGTGCCAGCCCAAGCAAAAGTCTCAATTACTATAGACAAAGAAAACAAGATATTTCTTGACAAAACTAAATTTATACAATATCTTTCCATAAATCCAGCCCTACAAACTATAATAGATGGGAAACCTAACATAAGGAGGGGAAACTACACCCTAGAAAAAGCAAGAAAGTAATCTTTCAACAAACCCAAAAGAAGATAGCCACACAAACTGGATTCTACCTCTAACAACAAAAATAACAGGAAGTGCCAATCACTTTTTCTTAATATCTCTTAACATCAATGGACTCACTTTCCCAAAAAAAGACATTGACTAACAGACTTGGTATATAAACAGGACCCAGCACTTTGCTGCATACAGAAAAAACACCTCAGTGACAATTGTAGAAACTACCTTAAATTAAAAAGTTGAAAAACAATTTTCCAAGCAAATGGTCCGAAGAAACAAGCTGGAGTAGCCAATGTAATATCAAATAAAATCAACTTTCAACCAAACATGATCAAAAAAGATAAGGAAGGACACTTCATACTGGTCAATGGAAAAATCTACCAAGATGAACTCTCAATTCTGAACATCTATGCTCCAAATGCAAGGGCACCCACATTAATAAAAGAAACTTTACTAAAGCTCAAAGTACACATTGTACCCCACACAATAATAGTTGGAGACTTCAATAATCCAATCTCAGAAATGGACAGATCATCAAACAGAATCTAAGCAGAGACATGGTGAAACTAACAGAAGTTATGAACCAAATGGATCTAACAGTTATTTATAGAACATTTCATCTTAAAGCAAAAGAATATACCTTCTTCTCAGCATGTCATGGTACTTTCTCCAAAATTGACCATATAATAGGTCACAAAACAGACCTCAACGGATATAAGAATATTGAAATAATCCCATGCATTTTTAACAGATCAGCATGGACTAAGGCTGACCTTAAGTAATAAAAATCAATGAAAAGCACACAGACACATGGAAGATGAACAATGATCTACTGAATGTTAACTTGGCCAAGGAAGAAATAAAGAAATAAATTAATAGATTTAAGAATTTAATGAAAATGAGGACACATCATTTTAGGACACAATGAAAGCAGTCTTAAGAGGAAAACTCGTAGCTCTAATTGCCTCCAAAAAGAAACTGGAGAGAGTGTACAATAGCAGCTTGACAGCACACCTGAAAGTTCTAGAACGAAAAGAAGCAAATACACCCAAGAGGAGTAGACCGCAGGAAATAATCAAACTCAGGGTTGAAATCAACCAAATAGAAACAAAAAGAACTATACAAAGAATCAACCAAACCAGGAGCTGGTTCTTTGAGAAAAATCATCAAGAGAGATAAACCTTTAGCCAGACTAACCAGAGGGCATAGAGACAGTACCCAAATTAATATCAGAAATGAAAATGGAGACATAAAAAATATATCTTAAAATAATTAATATGTTTGTTTAATATTAACAGTTGAAAATATTAAAATCTTGTTCAATAAACATCATGGAAATATTATTGATAATCTTTCTCACTGTGCTTGAAATTAGTATTTTTTTAATGTTTAACTTCAAAGAGTTTTTCCTATTTTGAAATTTTTAAAATATACTTACTGATAAAATAGTCTCCTACAAACACTGATAATCTTTTTTAAGTAAACTGATTATTAGACAATGTACACAGATATATAATGTGTTTTAAACACTCTCTCACTATGTCAGGTGATATCATATAAGGACTTTTGAGTATATTTCTTATTGATCCATTTTTAATATTTTATGCTCTTTTACAATGCTTAACTCCCAAAGAATATTTTATATGTTCTGAAACAATTTAGTTTTCAACATAAGATATAGGATCCTCAGTTACAGATAGTATTAAATATTCATTAATGATATTTTTAGGGTATGAAAGCATATGAATATAAAAGTTGAACAATTTTTTAAGTATTATTTGATTCTCAAAATACTCAATATTTATTAATATGTTTGATGTATAAAATGCATTTAAATAATAAAAAATTTAAGAAATGTAACAAATTAAAAAATAAAAACATCAATTAATCTCTTTAAAAAAAGTATGATAAGAAAACTTCAAAGAAAGAAGCTACAAACACACACACACATACACATACACACACACACACACACACACACACACACATGCATGCACGCATGCACACACACTCACTCATGCACACATTCAAAGCTCACCACAAATTAAACAAGAGAGAACTCAGGGTTGGAGCTCCTTGTATGGCATACCTATGTCTCAGAAGGTTGGAAACTCTGTCCTTCTGAGCAATTGCTAGTGCTCACATAACTTTGGAGAGGGGTCTTATGAACCTATTGTTATAATAATAATAATGATAATGATAATAATAATGATGATGATAATAATAATAATAATGATATTATTATAGGTTTATTTTCCTCTTACTGGAAATAGATATTTTTCCTCATTTACTATATCCTTACACTTTACCCTCTTTCTTTTCTCCCCAATTCTTCTATCCACCTCTTCTCACATCTGAATACAATCCCTTTCTGTCTCTCATTAAAAGAAAAAAACAAAAAAACAGTCTTCTAAGAGACAGCAACAAAATATAACAAGACAAAATATAGTAAGATAAAAATCCACATCATATTGAATTTGGAGAAAGAAGAAAAAGAGCTCAAGAATAGGCACAAGATTCAAGAACCCAGTCATTCATCCACCCAGGAGTCCCATAAGCATGCACAACTAAAAGCTTTAAGGACCTACTACAGATGTGTTTAGGTTCTATGCTTGCTGCTGTAGTCTCTTTGAGTTCTTACGAGCTTTGTTCAGTTGACTTAAAGGCCCTTATTCTCCCTGTGTCCACTAACCCCTCTGTTTGTTATAATCTTTCTGCCTCGTCTTTCATGTGGTTCCTTGAGCTATGAGGGAAGAGATTTAATGAGGTGTCTTTCAAGTCCTTATTCTTTGCACAAGGTCTGACCTTGGATCTCTGCATTTGTTTCCATGTGCTGTAGAAGGAATCTTCACTGATGATGGCTGAATACACCACCGATCTAGGAGTATAGCATAATATCATTAGGAGACATATTATTATATTTAACTTCCTGGGTCATATTCCTTTACTTCTTGAGTTCTGTTAGTTATATTTACTTTTTAAACCTAAACTTAAAAGTTTAGTATACTAGAAATCAATATCTTGATTTATTTATAAATCTTAAAGGAGTAGGACTTCTAAGAGTATTTAGATTAGAAGTTCTTTCAAATTATGAATGTGTAATGTTTGAGGGAAGTTATTTGGGAAGATACTTTCAAACATCTAGAAAAATTTGAAATTTTTTTAAATATTAGCCAGTTTTTCAAATATATACATGGTTCTTCCAATAGGTTAGGTAGATACAGACAATGTACCATATGGTTTGCTTAATTCTCATATTAATTATTTCAGTGGCTGTGCAGGTATATCAAGTTTTCTCAGATCTTTATAGTTAAAAATTGCACTGAAATATTTTGAAAATTACATACTTTTGTTTATTCTTGCTAGAAGACATATTTTTCTGTATTGTGAAATTAATGTCAATGTCTGCATTCCTTTTATTAGTCTTGTTTTGGGCCTCCTCTGCCAGAGAAGAATAGGAACTACTTTAATTAGTCCTCTATAGGTAGATGTAGTCACTCTTTATATAACACATTTTATAGATCATTTATGCTTACTCATGTGAGTAAAAGACAACTGAAAATTCAAAGATTTATATTGCATTTTTGAGAAAGATATGTCTGTGCTCTCAAAATTGAAAGAAAAAGGCAAAGTATATTTTTATTTTGAGGCATGAACATATGTAATATAGCAGAAGAATGAAGTATATTAGGTAATTTATTAAACCAATGTCTAGTCATTTTTATTGTGACTTTGTCCCTAAGGTGCTTTTAGTGAAATGTGACACTCAGAAGCTGAGCATGTTGATAGAATTTGGAGTAATTTCAAATATATGTCTACATTACTGAGCTCTCTGGGAATAGTAAATTCCTGAGATCCAGCAGCTGGTTTTGTTTTTGAGTAAAACTTGACTGCTGTTTACACAATATTATGAGAAAATGAGATGGGGCAGAAAGTGTAAGGTAATCATTATCCCTCTGGGAAGGTAGTAAGACCTTGGTTTTAATATCAAAAATGACAGTGTTATAGGGAACTTAATTTATTCTTGAAAGTCAAAAGTAATAAAATACCATTTAGATTAAGGTCTCTCTAAATTAAAATTTAAATGATCATACCACTACTATGTACAACTATAGAATAGAATTACACCTCTCTCTCTGTCTTTCTCTCTCTTTTGTATGTGTGCATGTGTGTGTGTGTGTGTGTGTGTATGTGTGTTTGTGTTTTGCACCATGGTTGCAAAAATTAGACCAGTCCAGATTCAACACACACAGATATGCAAAAACCAATATAATTAAAATCTGGTTGTTACCTTTTTCATTTGAGAATTTACAATATATAAATGGAAGAAGTAAATGGGTGCTTTAAAATTAGCCATGAAAGGCAGCAAAAAGTTAATGGAAATCAAATCACTGTTGACTTTGATAAAATTGAAAGCCAGAAATATTGGTTAACATCAGTATCCTCTTAGAGACTGGAAAATTAAAACAATAGATTTATCCCTAGAATTTCAAGAAAAAATACCACACACCAACATACAAATTTTCTCAGAGGGACAATAAAAGTAAAAATATAACTATTTGCACATGATATGATAAGTTATGTAAGTAACTCAAAAAATTCCACCAGAGAACTCCTAAACCTCATAACTTCAGCAGTGTCTGGATATAAATTTAACTCAAACAAATTGGTAGCCTTCCTCTACTCAAAGGATAAACAGTATGAGAAAGAAATTAGGGAAATGACACACTTCACAATAGTCACAAGTAATATAAAATAACTTGATGTGACTAACCTAGAAAGTGAAAGATCTGTATGACAAGAACTTCAAGTCTCTGAAGAAAGAAATCAAACAAGACCTCAGAAGATGGAAAGATCGCCCATTCACATGGATTGGCATGACTGATACAGTAAAAATGGCCATATTGCTGAAAGCAATCTACAAATTCTATGCAATCCCCATCAAAATTCCAACTCCATTCTTTATAGAGTTAGAAAGAGCAATTCTCAAATTCATTTGGAATAACAAAAATCCCAGAATAAGAAAAACCTACTCTTAACAATAAAGTAACTTCTGGGGGAATCACCATCCCTGACCATAAGCCGTATTTCAGAGCAATAGTGATAAAACCTACATGGTATCATTATAGACACAAGCAGGAAGATCAGTGGAATAGAACTGAAGATGCAAAAATAAACCCACACACCTATGGTCACTTGATATTTGGCAAAGGAGCTAAAACCATCTAGTAGAAAAAAGACAGCATTTTTAACAATGGTGATGGTTCAACTGATGGTCAGCATGGAGAAGAATACAAATCCATCCATTCTTATCTGCTTGTACAAAGCTCAAGTACAATTGGATCAAGGACCTCCACATTAAACCAGAAACACTGAATTTAATAGAATACAAAGTGGGGATTAGCTTCAAATACATGGGAACAGGAGAAAATTTCCTGAACAGAACACCAATGGCTTATGCTCTCAGATCAACAATAGACAAATGAGACCTCATAAAATTTCAAAGTTCTATATTGCAAAGGACACTGTCAATAGAACAAAATGGCAACCAACAGATTGGGAAAAGAACTTTACCAATCCTATATAAGATAGAGGACTAATATCCAATATATTCAAAGAACTCAAGAAGTTAGACTCCAGAGAATCATGTAAACCTATTAAAAATGGGGTACAGAGCTACACAAAGAATTCTCAACTGAAGAATAGACAATTTCCAAGAAGCACCTAAAGAAATGTTCAACATCCTTCGTCACCAGGGAAATGCAAGTCAAAAAACCCTGAGATTCTCACACCAGTCAGAATGGCTAAGATCAAAAACTCAGGTGACAGCAGATGCAGATACGGATGTGGAGAGAGAGGAATACTCCTCCATTGTTGGTGGAATTGCAAGCTGGTATAACTACTCTCAAAATCACTATAATGGTCATTCAGACAATTGGATATAGTATTAACTGAGAACCCAGAGGGGAAACTAGGAAAAGGGATAACATTTAATTGTAAATAAAGAAAATATCCAATAAAAGTATGCACTTTAATGACTATTTTAAGTCCCTCTTTCTATAGCAAATCATTGTATCAGCAAATGGAAATGAATAAAAGCTATCAGGTAATGTGCCAGCTTTGAGAACTCCTTAGTTTATTTAGTGTTCTCATTTGGGAAGAATCTATAAACCTTTTGGAGATCTGTTCACAGAGGTATCAAAATGACACTTGTGTAACATTTTATCTTCAAATAGTAAAGATGATCCCAAATTGTGGATGGAATGAGTTAATTCTTGAGGTAAGGTACAGCATGCTACCCAGAGAAGAAGGAGGTTCTGGAGAAGGTGCTATAAAGCATGTAGCACATTATAGAATGGTAAGAGAATACTAGTGGCTGAGTTTGAGCTGGTATAACTCCTAGAATTAGTGTTGGTTAATTGGATGATGAAATTAAGGTTTCATATATATTTTGACACATGACCTTTAATGAGTATATTTTTAAGCATAAATTACTGCATAGATATAGAGACCTGACCAGACAGAGTTGGCATGTTAGGACCAGAGCGACCAGTTTGTTCTCTCCTTACCCTGTGAGGACATAATGCATGTATGATGAATGATAAATGTAGTAGCTCTCTTTCAGACATGAACAATGGTCCTCAGGTATCCCAGGGTGCTATTTGTAACAAAGATTTTCAAAGGCCAGTTGTGAGGGGAAATAAATTTCTTTTGTTTAAGGTACTCAATGTTATGTCTTCACAATCTAATAAATGCTAACATCATAGACACTTGTCAAGTGAGTAAGGTTAGAGACAGTAAAATGAAAGAAATTAAGGAAAGAAGACAAGTAAGAAGGGTTAAGAAAAAAAATAAATATGAATTTCCAGAATTGTCACTGACAGTAGAGTATACTCCTAACTTGTTATCTGCTATAATTTAAATGATAAAAGAATTTTATATGCATACAATTACACTGTGAAATAGAAAATACAAAATTTATGGCTAGATGGTGGTGACACACACCTCAAATCCTACAACATGGCAGACAGAAGCAGATAAAGCCAGCTTGATCTACAGAGTGAGTACTGGATTATCCACTGCTGCACAGAAAAACTATGTGTTAGGAAAAGGAAAAAAAAGAAAGAAAATCACAATTTACTATAATTCACACTTTCATGCTCATGAAGAAAAGTGAATAATTTTACTTTCATTTTAATGTGTACAATAGCACAATATTGTACATGAAGTACATAAGAAATAAAGGTTTTTATTAGATATTTTCTTTATTTACATGTCATATAATATCCCCTTTCCCAGATTCCCCTCCAAAAAAAAAAAAAAAAGAAAAAAAAAACCATTCTCACCCCTATTCCCCTGCTCACCAACCTACCCTCTCCCGCTTCCTGGCCTTGGCTTTCCCCTACACTGGGGCATAGAACCTTCAAAGGGCCTTTCCTGCCATTGATGACCTACTAGGCCATCCTCTGCTATACATATGCTGTGGGAGCCATTAGTCCCACCATGTGTATTCTTTGGTTGGTGATTTAGTCCCTGGGATCTCTGAGGGTACTAGTTACTTCTTATCATTGTTTGTCCTAAGGGGCTACAAGCCCTTCAGCTCCTTGGGTTCTTTCTCTAGCTCCTTCATTGGGGACCCTGTGCTCAGTCCAAAGGATGACTGAGAGCCTTTACTTCTGTTTAAGTCGGGTGCTGTCAGAGCCTCTCAGGAGAAAGCTATATCAGGCTCTTGTCAGCCAGTACTTGCTGGCATCCACAATAGTGTCTGTATTTGATGATTGAATACAGGAAGGATTCCCAGGTGGAGCAGTCTCTGGATTGTCCTTCCTTCAGTCTCTGCTCCATAGTTTGTCTCTGCAACGACTGTCCTTCCTTCAGTCTGCTCCATAGTTTGTCTCTGCAACTTATTCCATAGGTATTTTGTTCCCCCTTTTAAGAAGGAACGAAGTATCCACACTTTGGTCTTCCCTCTTCTTGAATTTCTTGTGGTTTGTGGATTGTATTTTGGGTATTCTGAGCTTCTGGCCAAATATCCACTTATCAGAGAGTACATGCCATGTGTGTTCTTTTGTGATTGGGTTACCACACTCAGGATGATATTCTCCAGATCCATCCAGTTCCCTAAGAATTTCATAAATTCGTTGTTTTTAATAGCCAGGTAGTACTCCATTATGTAAATGTACAACAATTTGTGTATCTATTACTCTGCTGAGGAACATCTGGGTTCTTTCCAGTTTCTGGCTATTATAAATAAGGCTGCTATGGACATAGTGGAGCATATGTCCTTATTACATGTTGGAGTATCTTCTGGGTATATGGCCAGGAGTGGTATAGCTGGGTCCTATTGTAGTACTATGCCCAATTTCCATAGGAACTGCAAAACTGATTTCCAGAGTGGTTGTACCAGCTTGCAATCCCACCAACAATGAAGGAGTGTTGTTCTTTCTTCACAATTTCTCCAGCATCTGCTATCACCTGAGTTTTTTATGCTAGCCATTCTGACTGGTATGAGGTGGAATCTCAGTGTTGTTTTGATTTGCAATTCCCTGATGACTAAGGATGTTGAACATTTCTTTAGTTGCTTCTTAGCCATTTGGTATTTGTCAGTTGAAAATTCTGTACCCCATTTTTTAATATGGTTAGTTATTTGGTTCTCTGGGGTCTAACTTCTTTGTATATATTGGATATTAACCCTCTATCAAATATAGGATTGGTAAAGATGTGTTCCCAATTTGTTGGTTGCCATTTTGTCCTATTGACAGTATCCTTTGCCTTATAGAAGCTTTCTAATTTTATGAGGTCCCATTTGTCAATTCTCGTTCTTAGAGGATAAGCTATTGGTGTTCTCTTCAGGAAATTTTCCCCTGTGATCACTTGCTCAAGGCTCTTCTCTACTTTCTTTTCTATTAATTTCAGTGTATCCAGTTTTATGTAGAGGTCTTTGATACACTTGGACTTCTGCTTTGTACAAGGAGATAGGAATGGATCAATTTGCCTTCTTCTACATGCTAACCACAAGTTGAGCCAGCTTTCAACCCTTTGTTGAAAAGACTGTCTTTTGTCCACTGGATAGTTTTAGCTCCTTTGTCAAAGATCAAGTGACCATAGGTGCGTGGGTTCATTTCTAGGTCTTCAATTCTCTTCCATTGATCCACCTGCTTGTCATTGTATCAATACCATGCAGTTTTTATCATAATTACTCTGTAGTACAGCTTAAGGTCCAAGATGGCGATTCCACCAGAGGTTCTTTTATTGTTGAGAATAGCTTTGGCTATCCTGGAATTTTTGTTATTCCAGATGAATTTGCAAATTGCTCTTTCTAAGTCTGTGAAGAATTGAGTTGGAAGTTTAATGGGGATTTCATTGAGTCTGTAGATTGTTTTTGGCAAGATGGGCATTTTTACTATATTAATCTTGCCAATCCACAGGCATGGGAGATCTTTCCATCTTCTGAGATCGTCTTCAATTTCCTTCTTTGGAGACTTGAAGTTTTTGTCAAACAGATCTTTTACTTGCTTAGTTAGAGTCCCACCAAGATATCTTATATTATTTGTGACTATTGTTTAGGGTGTTGTTTCCCTAATTTCTTTCTCAGCATGTTTGTCCTTTATATACAGGAAGGCCACTGGTTTGCTTGAGTTAATTTTATATCTAGCTACTTTGCTGAAGTTATTTATCAGGTTTAGGAGCTCTCTGGTGGAATTTTGGGGGTCACTTAGGTGTACTATCATATCATCAGCAAATAGTGATAATTTGACTTCTTCCTTTCCAATTTGTATCCCTTTGATCTCCTTTTGTTGTCTAATTGCTTTGGCTAGGAATTCAAGTATGATATTGAATAGGTAGGGAGAGAGTGGGCAGCCTTGTCTAGTCCCTGATTTTAGTGGGATTGCTTCAAGTTTCTTTCCATTTAGTTGGATGTTGGCTACTGGTTTGCTGTATATTGCCTTTACTATGTTCAAATATGAGCCTTGAATTCCTGATCTTTCCAAGACTTTTATCATGTAGGGATGTTGTATTTTGCAAATACTTTCTCAGCATCTAATGAGGATATCATATGGTTTTTTTTCTTTGAGTTTGTTTATATAGTGAATTACGTTGATGGATTTCCGAATATTGAAATATCCCTGCATCCCTGGGATGAAGCCTACTTCATCATGATGGATGATTGTTTTGATATGTTCTTGGATTCGGTTTGCAAGAATTTTTTTGAGTATTTTTGCATCCATATTCATAAGGGAAATTGGTCTGAAATTTTCTTTCTTTGTTGGGTCTTTATGTGGTTTAGGTATTGTTTCCTCTCACTTCCCCTCAGCCATTGGACTTCTGGCAGTCTCTGCTTGGAGGCTACCACCTGGGGAGCTAAGACAAATGCTCTCTACAGACTGTTAGTCTTTGAAGAAGCCACCTGAACACATCAACCTCCTGAGTATCCTCACAGCCTGAATATCTTCTAAACCTGGGGACTTTGGCACCTGAACCTTTTTTGCAGTATGCAAATATCATGTAATCTAGAGATTTGGTTTCGATTTCTCCTGTGACTATAAAAACCCTGGTTTATTCTAAGTAAAGTGAAGTCTTTATTGGGCTATTTCAACTAGACTTTGTAATTTCTCTTTGCATTTTGAATCCTCTATTTCAGGTCCTTTGTTCCCTCCTTTGAGAGAAACCATTTATGAAACTGCAGGCAGTTTCAAGGTTTCAGAGTATTTATGGCTTCATAGATCTAATTGGGTAGAGTGACTTCTGTTTCTATTTTGTGGAGTAGTTTGAGGAGTATTGATATTAGGTCTTCTTTGAAGGTCTGATAAAATTCTGCATTAAACCTATCTGGTCCTGGGATTTTTTTTTGGTTGGGAGACTATTAATGACTGTTTCTATTTCATTAGCAGATATGGGACTGTTTAGATTGTTGATCTTATCTTGATTTAACTTTGGTACCTGGTATCTATCTAGAAAATTGTCCATTTCATCCAGGTTTTCCAGTTTTGGTGAGTATAGGCTTTCAAGATTTTTTGGATTTCCTCAGTGTCTGTTGTTATGTCTCCCTTTTCATTTCTGATCTTGTTAATTATGATACTGTCTCTGTGTCTTCTAGTTAGTCTGACTAAGGGGTTACCTAATTTTTGATTTCTCAAAGAACCAGCTCCTGGTTTGGTTGATTCTTTGTATTGTTCTTTTGTTTCTATTTGGTTGATTTCAGCCCTGAGTTTGATTATTTTCTGCCTTTGACTCCTCTTGGGTGAATTTGCTTCTTTTTGTTCTAGTGTTTTCAGGTGTGCTGTGAAATTGCTGGTGTATGTGCTCTCCAGTTTCTTTTTGTAGCACTATTATTGTGTATGGTACTATGTGTGCTTTGAGCTTTAGTAAAGTTTCTCTTATGAATGTAGGTGCCCTTGCATTTGGAGCATAGAGGTTCAGAATTGAGAGTTTATCTTTGTAGATCATACCTTTGATGAGTATGAAGTGTCCTTCCTTATCTTTTATGATCACTTTAGGTTGAAAGTTGATTTTATTCTATATTAGAATGGCTACTCTAGCTTTTTTCTTTGGACCATTTACTTGGAAAATTGTTTTCCAGCCTTTTATTGGAGGTAGTGTCTGTCTTTGTGACTGAGGTGGGTTCCCTGTATGCAATAAAATTTTTGGTCCTGTTTACATATGCAGTCTATAGCCTATGTCTTTTTATTTGGGAATTGAGTCCATTAATGTGAATAGATATTAAGGAAAATTAATTGTTGCTTCCTGCTATATTTGTTGTTAGAGTTAGATTTCTGTTCTTGTGGCTATCTTTTCATTTTGTTGGAAGATTACTTTCTTGCTTTTTTTAGGATGTAGTTTGACTCCTTGTGTTGGAACTTTACATTTATTTTCTTTTGATGGGCTGGATTTGTGGAAATATATTGTGTAAATTCAGTTTTGTCATGAAATACTTTGGTTTCTCCATCCATGTTGATTGAGAGTTTTTGTGGTTATAGTAGCCTGGGCTGGCATTTGTGTTCTCTTAGGTTTTGTATGACATCAACCCAGGATCTTCTGGCTTTCATATTCTCTAGTGAGAAGTCTGGTGTAATTCTGATAAGTCTGTCTGTATATGTTATTTGACCTTTTTCCCTCACTGCTTTTAATATTCTTTCTTTGTTTTGTGCATTTGGTATTTTGACTATTATGGTCCAATCTATTTGGAGTTCTATAGGCTTCTTGTATCTTCATGTGCATCTCTTTCTTTAGGTTAGGGAAGTTTTCTTCTATAATTTTGTGAAAGATAATTTACTGGCCCTTTAAGTTGGAGGTCTTCACTCTCTTCTATACCTATTATCCTTAGATTTGGTCTTCTCATTGTGTCTTGGATTTCTTGGATGTTTTGGGTTAGGAACTTTTTTCATTTTGTGTTTTCTTTAACTGTTGTGTCATTGTTTCCTATGGTATCTTCTGTACCTGAGATTCTCTTCTATCTCTTGTATTCTTTTGGTGATTCTTCCATCTATTGTTCTTGATTTCTTTCCTAGGTGTTCTATCTCTAGGGTTGTCTCTCTTTGTGCTTTCTTAACTGTTTCTACTTCCACTTTTAGGTCCTGAATGGTTTTGTTCAATTCCTTTACCTGTTTGGTTGTGCTTTCCTGTAATTCTTTAAAGGATTTTTGTGTTTCCTCTTTAAGGCTTCTACTTGTTTACTCGTGTTCTCCTATAATAAGTAAGGGATTTTTGTGTTTCCTCTTTAAGGGCTTTTACCTGTTTACCTGTGTTCTCCTGTATTTCTTTAATGGAATTATTCATGTTCTCCTTATATTTCTCTAGCACCATCGTGAGATATGATTTTAGATCAAAATCTTGCTTTTACAGTGTTTTGGGATATCCAGGACTTGCTGTGGCAGGAGTACTAGGTTCTGATGAAACCAAGTAGTCTTGGTTTCTGTTGGTGAGATTCTTGTACTTGCCTTTTGCCATCTGTTGATATCTGGTGTTAGGTGTTCTTGCTGTCTGTGACTGGAGCTTGTTCCTCCTGTGGGTCTGTAAGCCTGTGTCAGCACTTCTGGGAGATCAGCTCTCCTCTGATAAGAGGAAGGTTGTGGATAAGCTGTCCCTCCTGAGTCCTGGCATCAGAGCACTCCCTGGAGACAAACTCTCAGCCTGCAGGAAAGGGGCAGAGAGGGTTGTGGATCTGCTGTCCCTCCTAGGTGTAGATGGAGGTAGAAAGGGTCTTGTCCCAGCTGCCCTGCCACTTCTGGCAAGAAATAAAATTTTCATATAAATTCTCCCAATGCAAAAATTCTTAGTTCATAAAGAGCATGTGTATATATAAGCCAGTGCAAACGTATGTATGCATATGCTGATATGTATGTATATAAATACTTTATGTATGATGTTGTTTATATATATGTGATCATGTGTACATAAATGCATATGTTCATGTTCGTGAACCCATTTATATGTATATCTATGTTTGTGCATATGCATCACCTCAGATTTTATTGCTTAGGGTATCTTCTGAGATAGAGTTTCTCATTGGGACTTGATGTTTGCACATTAGGGTTGACTAATTGTTGAATTTCAGGAATTATTTTTTCTGCTTTCCAAGTGCTGGGCTTAAAAGAGCATACTAATTTTCCTAGCATTTTCATTTTTGTTTTTGTTTGTTTTGTTGTATTTTGTTTTTCATTTGTTTGGGTTTTTATTTGTTCATTTGTTTGTTTCTTTTTTCAAGGCTTGGGTTCTCTATGTAGCCCTGGATATCCTGGAATTTAGTCTGTAGATCACTCTGGTCTCAAAGTAGAGACCCACCTGTCTCTGCTTCCAAAGTGGGGGTATTAAAAGTATTGGCTTCCCCGCCCTCCTCATATCTTTTTTTTTTTTTTTTACCTAAGTGCTGTACATTAAATTTCAGTCTTTCTTGTTACAAAAAAAAAAAAAAAAATCATTCTCTAAAAATCAGTCAATTGAGCTAACTCCCCAGACTTAGATAATCATTTTAATTATTATTTTAAATACTTCATATCTGTATATAATGCGTGGTGGTCACATTAACTTGCAATGATCTTTCTTCTGATTTCACTGACCTCTCTGATTAGAAACTAATGCTCTTCCTAGCTTCACGATCTGCCTTCCTCTCTTCCTTCTTTCTTTCCCATACCTATTTTATTCATTCTTTCCTTTTTATTTTTCAGTTTTTGGAGGTGGTCACAGTTGTTTTATGTTGATTATTGCCAAGACCTCAGGCTATTCAGAAGACAGCATTTGTTCAAAACACCTATTTCCTGATGTTCTACATCAAAAGCTATAAATTCTTCAGAGTAAGAATACTTGTAGCTCATACTTACCTGGCATCACAGATCTTTTTCTTTCTCTATATGCAGAATATATCATTATTTTTCTTTTAAGCTGTAACTTGAATCATGTTCTGTTTCTGGGAATATGAGTAGTAAAAAAACAGACCCCAATTAATGCTTTAATACATTATTTTCTAGATTTAAATATAAAACTCAGCAAACACAAATTTAAGATGTTCTTTTGAACACCTTCATGACATAATATTCATACATAATTGTACACAGAGTTTTAATTCTTCTTTTACATATATATAAGAAGAAGGAAAAGAATGGATCATTGAAATGATTTAAATCCCTTTGTGGCAGAGCTTTTAGAACAATTCTATGCATTTTGTTTTTCTCCCAAGGATAGTAGCATTGTTGGCCTTGATTTGATACACAAGACTATGTGGGAAATAGCAATGATATTGAGCTTTGATAAATTGAATTGGTCTTAAGCTATTGGAAGATGAGCAATAAATTTGCAATGGGATACAGAAACATTCCTAGAGATGTTAAGCTTTTCTATTGAAACATTTGTGATACTCTTAAATATGTCATATATAAAAATTATGTACTTGAAAATGACTATGTGATCAACATCCACCTGGCAGATTCTTTGGATATAAATACAAACAAGTAGAGTCCTTTTTGTGTTTCTTTTTGTGCAGGGTTGTTTTGATTTGCATTTCTTTGATCACTAAGGCTTTTGCATATTTCTTTAGTTGTTTCTCAGCCATTCAAGATTCCTCAGTTGGGAATTCTTGGTTTAGTTATATTCAACATTTTTTGATTGCGTCGGTTTGTGTGTGTGTGTGTGTGTGTGTGTGTGTGTGTGTGTGTGTGTGTGTGATTAACTTCTTGATTTATTTATATATTTTGGATATTAGCCCTCTATCTGATGTGGGGTTAGTGAAGACTTTTTTTCCCAATCTATAGGGTATCGATTTGTCTTATTGACTATGTCTTTTACTTTACAGAAGCTTTCCACTTTTTATGAGGTCATATTTATCAATTCTTGATCTTAGAGCATGAGCCATTGGAGTTCTGTTTAGCAAACTTCCCCCTGTGCCAATGAGTTCAAGGCTCTTTCCCACTTTCTCTTCTACTAGCTTCAGTGTATCTGGTTTTACATTGTGGTTCATGATACACTTGGACATAAGTTTTATGAAAGGTGACAAATATGGGTCTGTTTTCATTTTTCTACATACAGACAGCGAGTTAGACCAGCACCATTTATTAAATATGCTTTCTTTTTTCCATTATATATTTTTGGCATCTTTTCAAAGATCAAGTGACCATAAATAAGAGTGTGGTTTTATTTCTGTGTCTTTAGTTCTACTTCATTGGTCAACATGTCTATCTCTGTACCAATACCATGCAGTTTATTCATTATTTTTGTTTGTTTTGTTTTGTTTTTTGTTTTGTTTTGGTTTTTGGTTTTTTGTTTGTTTGTTTGGTTGGTTTATTTTTTTGTGTGTTTTGAGACAGGGTTTCTCTGTGTTGCCCTGGCTGTCCTGGAACTCACTCTGTAGAGCAGGCTGACCTCAAACTCATAAATCCACTTGCCTCTAGCTCCCAAGTGCTGGGATTAAAGTACCACCACTGCCTGGTCAATACCATGCAGTTTTTATCACTATTGCTCTGTAGGAAAGCTTGTGGTCAGGGATCGTAATTCCCCCAGCTGTTCTTTTATTTTTAAGAATTGTTTCACTATTATGGGTTTTTTGCCTTTCCAGATAAATTTGAGAATTTTTCTTTCCTGGTCTTTGAAGAATTGTCTTGGGTTTTTGATGGGGATTGCATTGAATCAATAGATTGCATTTGGTAGGATGGCCTATTTTACTATATTAATTCTGCCAATCCGTGAGCATGGGAGATCTCTCCATTTTCTGAGATCTTCTTTGATTCTTTCTTGAAGTTATTGTTATAGAGGTCTTCTGCTTGTTTGGTTAGAGATACCCCAAGGTATTTTATATTATTTGCTGCTATTGTGAAGAGAGCTGTTTCCCTGCTTTCTTTCTCATCCTGTTTATCATTTGTATAAAGGAAGGTTACTGGTTTATTTGAGTTAATTTTATATCCAGTCACTTTGCTGAAGTTGTTTATCAGCTGAAGAAGTTCTCTGGTAGAGTTTTGGGGGTTGATTATGTATATACTATCATATCATCTGCAAGTAGCGATACCTTTATTTCTTCTTTTTCAATTTGTATCCCCTTCATCTCTTTTTGTTGTCTTACTGTTCTAGCTAACACTTCAAGTACTATATTGAATAGGTATGGGGAAAGTGGGCATCCTTGTCTTGTCCTTAATTTCAGTTGGATTTTTGTATGTCTCCATTTAATTTGACATTGGCTGTTTTGTTTTTCGTTCCAATAAATTGTTTTTATTATGTTAGGGTATGCTCCTTGAATTCCTGATCTCTCAAATACTTTTAACATGAAGGGGTATTGTATTTTGTCAAATGCTTTTTAAAACTTTTTTTATTTGTTATTTATATATTTACATTTAAAATGTTATACTCCTTCTCAGTTTCCCCTCCACATGCTCCCTATTCTCTCCTCTCTCCCCCTGCATCTATGAGTGTCTTCCCCCACCCACCCAACCACTCCTGCCTCAGCGAGCTAGCATTACCCTACCCTGGGTAATCAAGCCTCCATAGGAGCAAGAGGCTCCCCTCTCAGTGATGACAGATAAGGTAATCCTCTGCTACTTAGCCAGCTGGAGCCACAGGTACTCCTTATGTACTCTGGTTGGTGGTTTAGGCCTTGGAAGATTTGCCGGGTCTGGTTGCTTGATACTGTTTTTCTTCCTATGAGGAACCTTCAGCTCCTACAGTCCTTGTCCTAACTTCTCCATTGGGGTCCTCATTGTCAGTCCAACGTTTGGCTGTGAACATAGGCATCTGTATTGGTCTGGCTCTGGCAGAGCCTCTCCAGGTACAGCTGTACTGGGCTGCTGTCAGTAAGTACTTCTTGGCATCAGCAATAGTATCTGGGTTTGGTGTCAGCAGATGGGATGGATCCCTAGGTGGGGCAGTCTCTGGATGGCATTTTCTTCAGTTTCTTCTAAACACAGTGCGGTGTTTAATGATTAATAAAGCAATGCATATGGAGTATTTTCTAATTGTTATACATTTATTTATGAACTTACTGTTGAATTTGGATGAAAAGGTAAAAATAGACTTATTCACAATATTGAATCAAGTTTAAAATTCAGTTTACGTTTTATACCCTAAAAGATACTGTTTAATATCACATATAATTATTACCCTGCCTTTGGTTTCACTGAACAATCAAAAATTCTAACTTTATTTTGTTATAAAATAACTATATATATATATATATATGTACAATTTTAAATGATCATTTATATTTTTCTATTGTCTATTTTGCCAGTCTCACAAGTTCTCACAAGTTAAAGTCATCTTCATTTTAGTAGTTAGGGAAAATAATAATTTAACATAAAATAAGGTATCCTAGATGCTCATTAATAATATTTTGCTCATCATATTAAAAAGCAAATGACATCTATGCTGATACAGAAAGACAAATAACTCTGTGGAATCAATATGGTGATCATATTAATGCCACTCTTGTATGCTTAATGTTTACTAAGAGAGTTTATCTTAAATATGAGGGAATGAATGACTAAGAGGGCATGATTGTGAATGGAAATGTAGACAACATAGGTTAATTGTTATTGGCTATTCTATTATGGTGGAGAAATCATTTCATAAATTGTACATACTCAAATCATCACATTTTGTATTTGAAATATATACATTTTTTTACTTATATCATAATCTAGTATTAAGATAATAGATCTTGCCAGGCGGTGGTGGTGCACGCCTTTAAGCACTTGGGAGGCAGAGGCAGGTGGATTTCTAAGTTCGTGGCCAGCCTGGTCTACAGAGTGAGTTCCAGGACAGTCAGGGCTATACAGAGAAACCCTGTCTCGAAAAACCAAAAAAAAAAAAAAAAAAAAAAAAAAAAAAAAAAAAAAAAAAAAAAAGATAATAGATTTTTTTTTTCTATTTTTTTTTTTTTGAGACAGATTTTCTCTGTAGTTCTGGCTTTCCTGGAACTCTTCAGTAGACTAGGCTGGTATCAAGCTCCATTATCCACCTGCCTCTAATTCCCAAGTGCTAGGATTAAAGACAGGTGCCATCACTTCCCATCTTAAGATAATATATTGTTATTTTCCAGTGTAAACCGATTCATCATCTGATGGCAAGGATATACTGAAAATGTACTGCTAGATAATTTCTAGCATGCTATAAGTATCTGAGTATACTTATAAAAACCACCCTTGACTATATGCTATATTTAATTGCTTATATACTATAATAAGATATTGGATAGAGATATACCTCTAGAGAAAGTGACATTATCTATGTCAATAATCACAATTTTCCCATAATACCTTAGGTTTCACCACATGTCCAATCCTCATCTCTAATAGAGTGATAGTAGGCCTAAGATGCAGGCTTTGTGCAGAGAGCCAGAACTGCAGTAAATTCACAGATTCAATATCTGTTTTATGTCCAGAAGGATCTTTCTGCTGCACATCTCCATATCATCTGACTTTAATGTTCTTCTCACTTCCTCTTTCACAGCATTGACTGAGCCTTGGAGAAGTGATATTGTAAGAAGGGATACTCCACAATAACTTATTATTGGAACATTAGCCAGTAATGATAGTATGAACATAGCTGAATGTGGTTGAATTTTTTAACCAGCATTCCCTGTCAATCACATGATTACATTTATAACTAGATTCTACACATAATGGAAAACATGCATTTATGTATATTGGTTGCCTCAGTGCATTTTCCAGATCCATTCATATTCCTACACATCTCATCATTGCATGCTTCATTACCAGTACTTATATTTCCATTATGTATGCATATCATACTTTCATAAGGCATTCATCAGATGATGAACATGAAAATGATTCCCTTTTCTTAGTATTGACTAGAGCTACAATGAAAATAGAAATTCAAGTATCCGATTTTTCTCTCTGGTGAGTTTCTGAGACCTGAGCAGCCAGCTGGGAGGCAAAGGCCCCACGACTCCCAGGGGAGCAGCAGGGCGGCAGGGACAAGATCCTCTCAGCTTCTGAGTGACAGAGGAGGATCAGCTTCCTTCTCTGCCCCTTCCCTGCAAGAGGAGGGCCTACCTCCAGGGAACGCATTAAGTCAGAGACTCAGGCCAGAGCCGCCATTCTCTCTCTGGTGAGTTTCTAAGACCTGAGCAGCCAGCTTGGAGGAACAGGCCCCACGAGTCGCAGGGGACTTGCAGGGCAGCAGGGACAGGACAAGCTCTAGCCAGAGACACTACTAACATCTAACACCAAAAAGCAAAAGATGGCAAAAGGCAAATGCAAGAATCCTACCAACAAAAACCAAGACTATTTGGCTTCATCAGAACCTAGTACTCCCACTGCAGCAAGTCCTGGATATCCCAAAA
>NW_022196903.1:6645369-6645637 GCF_008632895.1 Mastomys coucha
TCACCCTAAAGTGATCAAAAAAGATAAGGAGGGACACTTCATATACATCAAAGGTATGATCTACCAAGGTGAACTCTCAATTCAGTACCTCTATGCTCCAAATGCAAGGGCACCTACATACATAAAAGAAACTTTACTAAAGCTCAAATCACACATTACACAGCACACAATAGTAGTGGGAGATTGCAATACCCCACTCACTGCAATGGACAGATCATGGAAACAGAAACTAAACAAGGACACAGAGAGACTAATGGAAGTTATGAAA
>NW_022196903.1:6646978-6647214 GCF_008632895.1 Mastomys coucha
AGGATAAAAAACTCAGGTGACAGCAGATGCTGAAGAGGTTGTGGAGAAAGAGGAACATTACTTCATTGTTGGTGGGAGTGCAAACTGATACAACCACTCTGGAAATCAGTTTGGCGGTTCCTCCAGAAATTGAACATAGTACTACCGAGGACCCGGCTATACCACTCTTGGGCATATACCCAAAAAATACTGCAACATGTAACAAGAACACATGCTCCACCATGTTCATAGCAGCC
>NW_022196903.1:6647845-6682306 GCF_008632895.1 Mastomys coucha
TGGGAATGGAGAAATTTACATGTAAATAAAGAAAATATCTAATAATAAAGAAAAAAAATTAAAAAAAAGGAAAGTCTTTGGAAAAAGGTACAGAGATCATTCTATTAGGAAAATATTCTTTAAATGAAATGAACTATTATTCCACATTCTATGTAGTGATACATGTATATATATATGTATATATATATATACATGTATATATATATATATATTAATTTATTCTGAAATGATATGAGCATATATTCTAATATGTATTTGCATCTTCCTGGCAATAAAGAGGGTTGTGCTTTCATCAGAAAAAAAAAAAGAAAAAGTTCACGTGTCTATTGTAGAGTATGAATAACTGGATATATGTCAAGGAAGTGTATCACTTGGGTAGGACAAAACTCTATTTTTCATGTTTTTGAGAAACTTGAACACTGATTTCTATAATCCTTGAGTTTATACTATTATCAACAATGAATATTTGCCACATTTCCTGTACTTTTGCCACCATTTATAGTCATTTATTTTTTGTTTATTTTTATTGACAATAGATTCTTCTCTCTTACAATATATTTGGACCAGTTTCCCCTTTTTTCACTTCTCCTAGCTTCTCTGAATTCCTCACTCTCAAGAATCCCTTCCCCTTCCATTTCTTCTTAGAAAAAAATATTTTAAAATTAAACAATTTTATCGTTCTTTTTTCCCTCATACTTCTTCCTTTATTCCTTCCTTTTAAAAATATTTATTTCTGTAAAGAGTGATAAGAGTGATAGGTATGGACCTATTTTCAATTCTTCTACATGCTTAAACACAGGTGTGTGTGTGTGTGTGTGTGTGTGTGTGTGTGTGTGTGTGTATGTATATGTATATCTTTGAATACCTGTAAGACATAGTACATATTTGAAGGTCAGAGGACAATCTGTGGGAGTCATTTCTTTACTTTTAATATATGACTCCAGGGTATTGACCTCAAGTTTTAATGCTTTGAAAGGAGGAACCACTACATACTGAGCCACCTGATTGCTCCCACATATTTTCTTAACAATAGCCATTATAGTGGAAATAAATTACATATTCATGTAGTACTGTTATATGTTCCTATATTGGGTAAACATGTTGAACAGTTTTACAAGTATGTATGAACATCTATTCAAATACATAGACAATTTAAAGTCTTTTATGTGCTTTATTTAGTCATAGTTTTTAAAAGTTATTTTATATACTAGACACCACTTTTGTCAAATATGTCTTTATCTATTTTTATCTCTATCTGTCTCCATACATATTATATGCAAGCATTTCTACAATTACATAAGCTAGCTTTTTACATGACACTTTCCTTCTTTGTTGTACAGAAGCATTTTAATCTCATGGGATCCCTATTTACACAAAGATTGTTGCCCTATTCAAAAAGTTCTTACCTACACCAATTATTTCTATGTAAACTCTTTACTATACTTTCTATTTTGTCAAAGATTTATGTCTAAAAGTGTGAATTTTTTATCTATTTGGGAATGATTTCAGTTGATACAGAGAGAAAAGGATCAGGTTCTATTCTTCTACGTGTTTTTTTTAGTTTTCCTAGTACTATATGTTGAGGCAGTCTTATCTAAAATTCTGCTATTCACTTCTTTGTCAAAAATTAAATGACTATACTTGACCAGAATTGTAGCCTCTGTGTTTTAAAGACACAGTAGTTAAAATAACCAAAATGGTTCAGTCTAAAACAGTAATGAGTAATACAGTCAAAACATAGAATAATACATGGTTGTTCAGTATCATTATCAAGTATTATCTACTGTTAACAGTTTTATGTACTTTACTTAGACATACCACATATAAACATGTATGGAACTACCTTAGGACTTTCTTATGATAGCTATGTTTTAACTAAGAAATAGTATGGTGTGTTCATTTAGGATCTATTGAGACTGTTTTATATGTCATCTGTAGCTGACTAAAGCGTCTTCATGCAGTGGTTGATAGTAGCTTTATGAAAATAAATGCTGATTTTTACATAAAATTAAAGAATATCTAACTAAGAAGAGAAATTTTATGGTCCTAGAATTAGTGACAAAATTAGAAAAGAAACTGTGATCCTTCATGTGGGGATGGCAAATCTGTGTTATAAGGATGTGCCTGGGTATTAATTTCAAGTACCTTAGTTAGAAAGAGAAAGCATCATACTATTTTCATTCACACTCAAGAGAAATCATGTCTGTGAAAATGCTGTACTCTTCAGGGACTTGACAGAGACAAGAATCCAATCTGTCTTTCTTTGACTAGTGATTCTCTGGAGAAAGAATTCAGTCTAGTTTTGTGATTTAAATCTCTTTTGTGGCAACAAGCATTAATAGTTTGAAGATTAGTCTCTGCTTATAAAGATGGGTATTCTCACTCATTCTGTAGGAACTTAGCCCCTATTGAGCAGATACTTTGGAGAAAATCAATTATGAAAGAATTATGAAAATTATAAAAATCATTTATGAAAGAATGCTAATAGTGTGAAAAGTACCCACTCATTTGTAATTGTTAGGCAAATGATAATAAACAATTTGGCCTCTGACTATTAATTTTAGCAAGTAAACTTCTGATGTATCAGACTGTCAGCTGTGGAAGTGGACTTCTTGGCTTCTATTTTTTAGTTATGTATAACAATTTGTTTAATTATTGAACCATAAAGCAGACAAAACTCATTAAGAAATGAGATGCTAGGCAAGAAGCACAAATGCACATTACTAGTGGCCACCACCTGTGGCAGAGTTCTCTAGCACTCTTGATCAAATACACTTAAAATTGTTTCACAGAAGTGAACCTAGATAAGCTGCCCTTGTGCATATGAGAAAATTGGTTATATCTGCTTTCAGAGAGCTATGTGACAGGTATACTAACTCTGTATTCCCTTCTCTATCTTGCAAAGGACATTGGGCCTATAGACCAGTGTTTTTCAACACGTAGATTATGAACTCATTGACAGGTTCCAGTCAGATATACTGCATATCAGATATTTATATTGTTATTCACAACAGTAGCAAAATTACAGCTGTGAAGTAGTAACAAAAGGATTTTGTTGGTGGGTGGGGAGGTCACCACAATATGAGGAACTGTATGAAAGGGCTGTAGCATGAGGAAGGTTGACCAAATAAAAATTTGTTTTGGGAATATAAATCCATTAATCAATACAAGATTATAAAACTTCTGCTAGAAATTACATCAAAATATACCATAAAAAGAAGTAGCAAAAAAATACAAAATATGTTTCATATCTATTATTTCAAATAATTGAAGAACTCTCTTTTTCAGGTATGTCAACATTAGGCATTTGGAGGTAATCTGACAGTTTTCAGTATTAAATGGAGTTGGTTATAACAGAAAACCTACATTGCAATTGCTTGGATGCTCACCCGGTACTTTATCACTCATATATCCTGATGAGATGACTTCACAGAAAGAACCACTTATGGTTTGAATCTAAAAATGATGCCTTTGTGAAATTGCTAGGATATGGCTACCTACACATGACCCACATAACACTAGTCTGTATGCCACCTCTGATTCTGGAACTGTCACAAGATTCCACTTTTAAATATGTACCTACAAGCAAAAATCAAAAGATGTGGGAATGGAAATAATTAGTCTTTTTCTGGGAGAAGCCCCATGGACTATTCAAATCATAGTGGTCAACCATAAAATCATGTAAACAATTACAATTCTAAATGGGCTCAATATGTAGCATAGAGATAGAGACCTAGATAGAGATAGAGATATAACGTTTTGGAAATAATTATCATAGACGAAGAGGTCATGAGCTGGAAGTCAGGAAAACAGAATAGAAGATACAATGAGTAGATGGGGAAGCTGAAATTATATAAATTATGAAAGTATCAAAAAGCATAAAAAATAAAATAAAGTCTTGAACCTATACTAATGGTTGTTTATCAACATTTATAATTATCCACTCTTAGCCTAGATATGATGGGCCCAAACGGAGAATGGGACAGGCTCACAAAGCCCTACTCTTTATTATTGAACTATCACTTAATCATAGATTCTAGGAGAGGGTGGAATAACTGTTTTTACTTGTGCATCTTCTGTCAGATTCAGATATTCTTCACAATTAATGGTCGCACTGAGAGAGGAACCCAAGCTGTTCAAATACTTGGCTTTGGCTCATCCCACAGTGTTCCTATTTAACCATTCCTAGGCCTAGGTCTGGAAGCTTCTATCCTGCATCCAATCTAAACTTCTGCAAACCTGGACCTTCAAGGCTTCATATTCTTGTCTCCATCTGATAGCCTAAGTCTATAATGTTTCAGAATGAAAACTTACTGTTGAATAAACTCACACTTTCTAGCTCTTTCTGAACTCTGGCTGGCTGGTTCCAATCAATTGTTCTGGCTCAAACTCCTCTCCAAGTTTACTGACTCAAATTGGCTTCTCTAAGATTTTGACTGCATTGGTCTGCTTAGAAAGACTGCCTCTGAGTTGTTTGTATATATTGGATACTAGCCTTCTATCAGATGTAGGATTGATAAAGATATTTTCCTAATTCGTTTTTGTTCTATTAACTGTGTCCTTTGCCTTATAGAAGCTTTGCAATTTTATGAGGTCCCATCTGTCGATTCTTGATCTTAGAGAATAAGCCATTGGTGTTCTGTTCAGAAAATGTTCTCCTGTTCCCATGTATTCAAGGCTTTTCCCCACTTTCTCTTCTATGAGATTCAGTGTATCTAGGTTTATGTGGTGGTCTTTGATCCACTTGGACTTGAGATTGGGACAAGCAGATCAGAATGGATCAATTTGAATTCTCTGCATGTTGACCTCCAAATGAACCATCACTATTTGTTAAAAATGCTGTCTTTTTTCCACTGGATGGCTTTAGCTCTTTTGTCAAAGATCAAGTGGGCATAGGTGTGTGGGTTCATTTCTGGGTCTTCAATTCGATTCCGTTTTTTCTACCTGTCACTATACCTATACCATGAAGATTTTATCAGTATTGCTCTGTAGCATAGCTTGAGGTCAGGGATGGTGAGTCCACCAGAAGTTCTTTTATTGTTGAGAATAGTTTTTGCTATCCTGGGGTTTTTATTTGCTATTCCAAATAAATTTGCAAAGTGATCTTTCTAACTCTATGAAGAATTGAGTTGGAATTTTTCTATGGATGTTTCTGTGCTTCTTAGAAAGGGAAACAAAATACTCATAGGAGTAAATATGGAGACAAAGTATGTACCAGAGCGTAAAGGAAAGGCCATCCAGAAACAAAGGGTACTGTCTCCAGTAGTCTCCAGTAGTCATGCCATGGAATAAGTGGATAGAGTATTAATGCTAATCCTGCCCCACTTTTCCTGCTTTCAGCCTACTTGTTCAGTCTTAGTGCTCATGCCATTTGATGGTGCTGTCTACATTGAAAGGAGACCATTTATCTGTTGAACATTTCTGGAAAAACCCTTATAGAGCCACTCATAGGTGTGTTACCCTGCTGATTCTAAGTCTAGTTAAATTGACAATCATTTACACAAAAGTAAAAACAAATCATGTCCAACCTTTGAATTTTTTCCAATAACTAAAGAATTAGTTTTTTATTTATTAATTTTTTATTTTTCCTAAAAAAATAAAAAAAATATTTTAGGGAGCTAGAAGCATATTTCAAAAAGTAGTAAAACAAAACAAAACAAACAAAACAGCAAAACCAAAAACAAGAACAAAAAAAATACAAGTAGGAGTTTCAGAAGGACAAGAGAGAGGGTAGCAAAGAGCATCTAAGAAAACAATAGCTCAAAACTATTTAAAAATGATGGAAGACATACATATAACTATGCAGAAAACCTAACTAGGATAAACACACTATGGCTAGGAGATAGTCAAGCATGTCAATTGCAAGGAGAGACTGAATGTAGCAGGGAAGGTAGAACACTTTACATATGCACATTATCAGTAAAAGAATCAGCAGCTTGCTCTCAGAAACTCTCCTGTCCCAATGCAGTATGCTATGATATATACAAGTGACTGAAAGAAAAAAAAACTGTCAATAAAGAAGGGGTGTTAGCTCAGTGGTAGAGTGCTTGCCTAACAAGAGAAAGGCCCTGAGGTCTAGTCCTCAGCTCTTGAAAACAAACAAACAAACAAACAAACAAAAAGCCAAAACCCAACCAAAGCCAAAAAAAAAAAAAAAAAAGACCTAACTGACCCTTGTATTTTTATGAACTCCAAAAGGAGCATGGAAGTCTCTCAGCACATCTGCATATATCCTTTTTATTTTTTTTAATTATTAGACATTATTTACATCTCAAATGTTCTCCCCTCCTGGTTTCCCATCTGAAAAACCCCCATATTCCTTCTCCCATCCTCCTGCCCACCAACCTACCCTCTTCTGCTTTCAACCTACCCTCTTCTGCTTCCAGGCACTAGCATTTCCCCATATTGGGGCATAGAGCCTGCACAGGACCAAGAGTCTCTCCTCCTATTGATGAGACTAAGCCATCCTCTGCTACATATGCAGCTGTAGCCATGAATCCCAGCATGTGTACTTTTTGGTTGGTGGTTTAGTCCCTGGGAACTCTGAGGGTACTAGTTAGTTAATATTGTTGTTCCTCCTAAGGGGCTGCAAACCCTTCAGCTCCTTGGGTCCTTTCTCTATCTCCTTCATTGGGGACTCTGTGCTCAGTCCAATGGATGGCTGTGAGCCTCTACTTCTGTATTAGTCAGGCACTGGCAAAGCTTCTCAGGAGACAGCTAAATCAGGCACCTGTCAGCCAGCACATACTGATATCCACAATAGTGTCTGGGTTTGGTGATTGTATATGGGAAGGTTCCCCAGGTGAAGCAGTCTCTGGATTGTCCTTCCTTCAGTCTATTCTCTACACTTCATCTCTGTAACTCCTACCAATGGTGTTTCATTTCACCTTCTAAGAAGGATCAAAGTATCTACACTTTGGTCTTCCTTCTTCAGTTTCATGTGGTTTGTGGATTGTATCCTGGGTATTCTCAGCTTCTGGGCTAATATCCAATTACCAGTGAGTGCATACCATGTGTGTTCTTTGGTGATTGGGTTACCTCACTCAGGATGATATTCTCCAGATCTATCCATTTCCCTAAGAATTTCATAAATTCTTTGTTTATAATAGCTGAGTAGTACTCCATTGTGTAAATGTACCACATTTTCTGTATCTATTCCTCTGTTGAGGGACATCTAGGTTCTTTCCAGCTTCTGGCTATTTTAAATAAGGCTGCTATGAACATAGTGGAGCATATGTCCTTATTACATGTTGGAGCATCTTCTGGGTATATGCCCAGGAGTGGTATAGCTGGGTCCTCAAGTAGTACTATGTCCAATTTCTGATAGAACCGTCAAAGTGATTTCCAGAGTGGTTGTACCAGCTTGCAATCCCAGCAGCAATGAAGGAGTGTTCCTCTCTCTCCACAACTTCACCAGCATCTGCTGTCACCTGAGTTTTTGATCTTAGCCATTCTGACTGGTGTGAGATGAAAAGCATATTTATCAATCCTTCATCTGATAGAGGGCTAATATCCAATATATACAAACAATTAAAAAAATTAGACTCCAGAAAACCAAATAACCCAATTAAAAAGTAGGGTACAGAGCTAAACAAAAATTCTTAACTGGGGAATACCGAATGGCTGAAAAGCACCTAAATAAATGTTCATTATCCTTAGTCATCAGGGAAATGCAAATCAAAACTACCCTAAGATTCCACTCTCACACAAGTCAGAATGGCTAAGATCATGTATCCTTTTTTCAATGCCTTATAACATGATTTGAGATAACAAAGCAACCCAGCATTCATCATATACTTCAGCAGTCAAAGCAGAAGAGTCATTGAACATGCCTATTTGGGTCTAAGACATTCTTTACCCTAGAAACTTAAAGTCATTCTTTTATTTAACTCAGAGAAGTAGAGTTATAAATAACAGGGAAACTTTCATATCATATTTTCATATCAAAATATCATAAAATTCTGTAAGCATCAGTATTTAAATAAGGTAATAAAAATAAAACATTATTACACCAATTAACTTTTTTTTATCTAACCTCATTTCAGTATTTGGATGAACACTTATGATTGGGACCTTGTCACTGAGAGAAAGTGACTTTTATGCCTCAGCAGCCATTAATCAGACTGTGTATTTTTCATCTAAGTGTGGGGCCCTGTGATATTTTCCTCCATTCATGTTGGCATGAGGACTGCTTGGATATTCATAGGATTTGTGCTGGTAAGCACAGTGTTGAGAATTCCTGGTTATTGCAAGTCTGTCATGTGTGCAGAAGACACACTTTGGTAGCATTTGTTCTTAACCTTGGGCTTTTATAATATTTCTGTCTCTTTTCTGAGTGATATTCCCTTAGCCTTAGGTGTAGGACTTGCAATATAGATGTTCCCTTTGGGAATCTGCATCTCAGTGTAACTTATTCTCTACATTTGACTAGTTGTATATCTCTGCAGTAATCCTCATCTGCTGAAAAGATGTCTCTTTAGAGGTGACAGCTATATTATTCTAGGGGTTAAGGGTAAGTATTTAAATAGAAGTTGAAAACTATAATTTAGCAAATAAGAGTAGTTGTCTCGTATGATATATGTCATCTGAAGTCCAGTTTCTTGGCTATATTTATAGAGCTAGTCCATAGATTCCTTTTAATGACAGTGTCTTAATTGCAATTAGAGAACTATTAGTTATGCCCAACTTAAAAGTAGCACCTTTCCACCACTGGAAGTATCTTGACAGGCTAGACATTAAGATTCACAGGGTTTACACCTTCATAGGACTATTGATAATTTGGCCCATGTCAACTTCCACAGCACTTTCCAACACCATAAAAGCTACACACTAAGAGCAGATGTTCGAGTCACTAACAGCAAGATTTCTCCAAGTCCTCTGGCAGAATTAGTAAACTCTTATTTGCAGAGTAATGCAAGTAATCTATAATGTTTAATTATTAATTCCTTTCGCACTTATGTTTTCATAGTAACAGTTCTCCACTAATATCTTCTGTAGAGATTATTCTTCTACCACCAGTGGCATTTTTTTTATCTTCATGGCTATTGTAGCTATTCCAAGTTATACACTGAATATTTAAGACTTGGATGAAAGGGAAGTAAGAGAACATGCTATATTTGTCTACTAGTCTTAGGTTAATTTATTGAGTAGAATAATTTTACTTATACTTTTCAACTATAAATTCTGATTTAAAAATAATGTATATCTATTGAAACAATTTGTCAGAAGGAAGACACAGGATAGTATTGGTAGGAGTGGGCAAGTAAGCTAAGGTAGATGTAAATAAGAATATCTGAATCGAAGTATATGAAAATATTGGTGACAGTAAGCAGTGTTACAGATAATATTAATGTTCACTGATTTTAGTATGTTGAATTTTTGACTCAATGGATTTGTAGAGTTTGTCCTTTTTTTTCGTACAGATGACTATTATCCATAACAGACAATGAAATCAGGTACAAATCCTGGTTGGTGCTAGAATAATTATACAGTAATCAACTAAAACGTTAAATATGGAAACCTTCCTTTATTTGCCATAAAATGGAGAAAGAAAAATAATATATTAAATATTTAGCATCAAGGCTGTGTTAAATGTGTCCATATGATGCTAAAGTGATTTCTGAAATAACATATAAGATATATTTTACTATTCTTCTAATAATTTTACACAGTTTTCATATGCCCAGTTCTAAGTTACACACTATAGTTAAGTATCCAATATGCATTCATAGAAGCATGTGTTTGAAGATGCAGCATATTTGAAAATGCATCCAGAAGAATCTAATGGTGTCCAATAGAGAATAAAGTAACTAATTGAATTTTGTAATATAGTCAGTAACTGGATTTTTAAAGTGCATGGTATTTGCAAGCAAAGTGCTTTATTATCTATAATGTGGAGACAGATCACAAAAAGTAGAATTAAATTTTCTTACATTCAAGTGATTTCCTTATAATGGATAATGAAGAAGAGATTCACTCTAATGATTTTGATATAAATAATTTGAGTGACATTTCCCTTCCAAAATTCTCTTTATACTTATGTCAAAAGTTACTGTTGCATTACATTAAATGCCAATTAAAAAAGGAGGATATCTTGGATTATTGATAGATTTATGCATATCATGTAGAATAATAAAAATCTGGAAACTAAGATTCCATCTAGTAGGTATGTCTAATATTTTGGCATTGTCATAATGTCAAAAATTTTATCATAATACATTGTCATAATGTCATAATGCTTTGTTAGAACTATACAAATGAGCTACAAAAATTCAAAACTATGTTTTAGGTAAGTCTATGATTTTTGTCTTAAGCTATTTTCATACTTACACTTAGTAGCATGCAGATTGCAAGCAACTGTTCAACCGTACCTGAGAGCCTCCATTTCTGAAGTAATATTGGACAAACTTTTTAATCCTAATTATAAATTTTAATTGTTTTTAACAGAACTAATTAAAACAAACCAGAAAAAGAAAATAATTAATTTTGTATTTCTTAATAAAAGATCTTTGCAAAATAATTTCTATAGACAGCTGCTAAATGTAAATAATTATGAAGAGGCTAAGATTTACCACTACTTACATAGTAATAAGTTGGCCTGTGTCAGTTTTATGGATGTCAACAGCAGATACAATGCTCCTGCACAAAAGGCAAAGAACAATTTGTTAAGTACAGAAATTTGGCTACAGTTTGCCAAAAGTTCCAACACTGGCTTAAGATTGGACTTAAACTTGATGTTGAAAGCACCAAAAGATAACTCAATACTCAGTGAGGATGTGAGATAAAGAATACACTGAGACTGTGTAAGCTGAGGCATGCATAATGTTCAATGAGATGTTTTCCTTTTGTGCCAGAGTGAGATAATATATTTCTGAATACTATGTTCTTTGTAAAATGTTCTTTATAAAGATTGTCCAAGAAAGAAAATCCATGATTTTGTATTTAAATGTTCAAAATAGATAACACCTTCGGAGAATCATCTCTCAATTCTAAGACCATGAAACACACACAATTGCTTCTAAAGACTTTAGGATTTCTTTGAAATGTATTCCTTAAGAAATAACAACATAGAAAATGCATAAGTTTGCAAATAAGTTATTCATCTGAAATTCTCAAAATTTCATTATTTTTCCAGATAATTAAACATTTTGCTTTGAAACTTCATGGGTATAAATAAATACACACATAAACATCAATTAGAATGTTTAATGAAACATTATAATATACATGGGATCATATTAATCATATTATAAAAGAATAAGATAAAAGGCTTGGACAGACAGCTCAGCAGTTAAGAACATTTACTGCTTTACAGAGAACATGTACTCAGTTCCAGTACTGATGTTTTGTCTGACAACAATGTGTAATTCTCATTCTAGGAAACTTGACGTCTTTTCTGACTTCTGAAGGCACCAGGAAACATGTGATATACACATATGTGTATAGACTTGCTACTCGTTACTTACAGGCTTTTACTTTCTTACAAAGCCAGAAATACTTTATTTAAGGTAGGCTTAGTTTGAATCATAAATTTAGACATCTAACCATGCTCTTGGGTACCTCGATTGTTTAGTGAGTATCTGAACAAACAATTTCTAATCAATAGTAGAAAGTAGACAATCAATAATACAAAGAAGAAATAAATAGTTCACTGACATACAATCAGCTAAAGTGTTTGAAAGTAAGAGGATGCCTCAATGATACTACAAGGGTTTGGAATAAATCCCTAAACTGTGCATCAGGAAGTACAAGAGTATAGTGGCAATTAATTAATTAATTAAAAAATAAGAGAAATAAACTTATATATGCTGAGTTTTGGTGTGTTAATTCATACAAGTGTTAATAAATAAAAATTATTACAAGTCACTTAATGTAAGACAATGAAATGTATCTTTTATGTTTCAGAATATTTAAATAAATACATGAGGTAAGAATTTTGCTGCTCTAGTGACAGAAAAATTGTTATCAGAATTGATTACAGGAGTATTAATCTAGAATAGAATAGCACAAAAGAACAAAAATGGTTAAAAGCCTTGGTTCCAAATATTGAATTGATGTCCATAATATGCAAATACAGTTCACCAAGAATTACATAGTTGGTATAAATTTTAACAACATACTAATAAAATATGGCCAAGAATAAATTCTACAAAAATCCAGGGGGAGGGACTTGTGTGGATCTGCACACACACATGCATAAAGATAACCTGAGTTTTTGTCCAAGTATATTTTAATAATTTTCTTAATATTTGACACTACAATAACATAGTTTTCCCTATTCTTTACTTCATTAAACTTTTCACAACAAATTTTTCTCTATTTCAACTTCCCTGTCACCATTTCTTCAGTTGTTGGTACTTTTTGGTTTTTGGGGGGTGGGCTTTTTGTTTGTTTTTGTTTTTGTTTTTGCTTAATTATATAACATAAGATACATACACACATGGTAGCACATGTCTTTAATCCCAGCACTTGGGAGGCAGAGGCAGGCAGATTTCTGAGTTTGAGGACAGCCTGGTCTAGGACAGCCAGAGCTATATAGAAACCCTGTCTTGAAAAACCAAAAAACCCCAAAAAAACCAAACCAAACCAAAACAAAACCAAAAAAACCCACATACATTCTGAGCAGTATGTATGATATTATTCATATATGTCAAAAATCATTGCAGAAGATAAAAAGGCTGTAACAATTGAGAAACAGAGTTTTCTTTGGGATTGTCTATGAGCAATGCGAGAAGCTAACCCATTAAATTTGACAAGCATAACTGCCTTATTCAAGTATGTTTTTATAGGAGTTCTAAATGAAGGAATTGTGCTAAAGAATCAACATATCCAAAAAGTACATTTGGGAGGTTGATGCCCATTCTCCCATTAATGAATTTTTCCCATTAATGAATATAATTTTTCTCATTATAAAAAAGGAAAAGGACTTTAGATACACAATTAATAAGTAAACAAGAAAGACCATAAACTATGAAGAAGTTTTTCAAGTATTCTTTATAAAACAATTTTTTAATTAATACTATAAATTATTATCATGAGTCCTTTTTTTCACTATTTCCAAATGGTCATTTTTGAAAATCATTTATTTTGGTATATTTCATTGATTTCAAAAAAATTTACCAAATTTTAAAATAACATGGAATTAAAACAGAAGGGAAAGGAAGAGAATGTGTCCTCAAGATGTGTTTCTAGCAGCAATTTTCCATTGTACAATAATTGGCATCAGATGATTTGAGAATAATAGTTAGAAAAAGACTGAAAGAAATTGCAATTGAACAGGAATTCTCAGACAACCAAGAGGCTGACGGAAATAAAACAGTAAATATTGAAGTTGTTATTCTAATTCATATGATTCTTAATTTTTCAATCTATTTTAAGTGATAACATATGGTCTGCTATTATGTTCTTGGATATATTTGAAATATCGCATTTTAATAATAATATTTTAAAAGGGCTATATGAAAATTTGAAGACATAGTATCAAACTTTAACAAATACAACAATTTTCAGGGCACATATTTATAAATATATATATATATACATATACATCTTTTACAGTCTGTACTGGCTGGTTTTGTGTGTCAACTTGACACAGGCTGGAGTTCTCACAGAGAAGGGAGCTTCAGTTGGGGAAGTGCCTCTGTGAGACCCAGCTATGGGGCATTTTCTCAATTAGTGATCAAGGAGATAGGGCCCTTTGTGGGTGGCGCCATCCCTGGGCTGGAAGTCTTGGGTTCAATAAGAGAGCAGGCTGAGCAAGCCAGGGGAAGCAAGGCAGTAAGGAACATCTCTCTATGGCCTCTGCATCAGCTCCTGCTTCCTGACCTGTTTGAGTTCCAGTCCTGACTTCCTCTGGTCATCAACAGCAATGTAGAAGTAAGCTGAATAAACCCTTTCCTCCCCAAGTTGCTTCTTGGTCATGATGTTTGTGCAGGAATAGAAACCCTGACTAAGACAAATTGGTACCAGCATAGTGGGGTATTCCTGCGACAACTGGACCATGTTTTGGGGAGGACTGTGGAAGGACTTTGGAACTTTAAGCTAGAAGGGCCACTGGTTGTTAAAACCTCTGTGGGATGTTCTGTAGAAGTTTAGAAGATCATGTTGAGAATAGTGCAGAGATGGAGGCCTGGCTTGTAAAATTTCAGAGGGAAGATTAAAGACTCTTATCAGGGTCATGTTGTTTTGATTCTGAAGATTCTGTGGTTTTGGTTAGCTGGGGCTGAAGTATCAGCTATGATTAACAAGATACCAGAACTACTAAAATAAAAACATTGCATTACTAGGACTATTGATGTTGGTTACTTGGAGCTAAGAAATTAGCGGTGATTAAGAAGAGACCAGCATCACTGAGGTGACATCTTCTGGGAAGTGTTTTCTGAGAGCACAAAGAGGCTGTGTTCCAGAGATAGCCAAGGCTTGTGCTTGGCTATACCAAGCACAAGGCAATACCTTGTGCTGCAGCAAGACTTGGTAATGTGTAAGAGTCACACACGTGGTACTGATTTTGAAGGCGTGAAGGGGTCATGAAGAGCAGCTGAGGCTCAGCACAGTGAGAGGCCATAGGAGGCCATTGGTGAAGGAGGGAATAGAAACTCTAAGACACAGTCTAAACATTATAGCACATTTAGAATCTATTAATTACATCAGATGGTTTTTAAATACAAAAATTTGGACTTGCTTGGAAGGCAATATATTTGTTGCCATTAACTCATGATTTTAGTTTTACAGACCAAGAAATTAGGAAAGATTCATACAGAAATTGTACTAATCACAAAATAGATATTATATGTTTGAAAATATTTGTAATATAAATTTGAAAATGAAATTCAAGAATATTTTTGTATATTATATTAAATACAGACATAAAAATGTTGAGCAAAATTGTCTTATATTTTCATTGTCTGCCCTATGTCTTTTCTAATCAGGTGTGAGCTTTCAAACAACCGACATTTATTATATCAAACAAAAGCATAACACATAAGCTGTTAGATCAGATCTCATTTGAGATGAGGGAATCCACCATCTCAGTGTCTAATTTTTTCTGTAGATTTTTCTTAAGAAAGTCTGTCCTATTGCCACATAGAATTATATTCTAAATGAAATCCCATTGACTTGTTTCTATCAATTTCTCTAACTTTAAAATCATTTTTTAGGATAGTGAGTTTTTTCCTATTTTCTCACTCACACTAAGATTTCATTTCAATCCAGTTTTATGTTTTGATGATTGAAAAGGAATGATTCATATTTAGGAATATAACCTCCTCAAATAAAAAATTAAATATAAAGCTTAAATAACATTTTATCTCCTGTAATCACTTCTATATAAGACATTTATGTTCTATGTCAGATATAACAAATTACTAAAATCTTATTTTTATTGTTAAATTTGCTATATAATTATTATTTTCTATTGGGAACATGATGAAGTCAGGAACACAGTCAAGGACAGACACTGGTCTAGTTTATTGGGAGACTTGCATGTTGACCAAGCTGTATATTTGTTACACACATGGGGGGGAGAGTTGGTACAGCTCTTTAGTTGGTGTTCCAGTCTCTGTGAGTCCCCATGTGTTAAGGTTACTTGTCTCTGTTGGTCTTGTAGAAGAGAGTCCCCATATATGACAATAAGTGACCCTGCCCCTAAGTTATTTCTGATTGGTAAATAAAGGTGACAACAGCTAACATTTGGGCAGAAGAGACATAGGTGGGGTTTAGGTTTCATAGGCTTAGACTCAGAGAGGAACCATGAAGGGAAGAGTGCAAGAGGAGGAAGAAGCCACCATGGTTTAGTAGTCAAGAGAATGTGGCCCTGTGGGCAGGCCAATTAGAATTCAGAGTGGCCCAAAGGAAACATAGCAAGTAATATTCTGGAGTTAAGGATAGGAAAGTAGGCTCTTAACTGCATAGGAATTTGGCACCTGCCCATGTTTTGTACTGTTTAAGGCTATTATAAATATTAAGGTTGTGTGTGTTTGTCATCCAGGAATTTAAATGTTCTAAGGCAGGTCAGAAACATTGGGCCAGGATTAAGTAATTGCAACAGCATTCTATACTTAATTTACAACATATTTGTAAAATCTGAATGAAATGAGCAAATGTCATGTCTGTATTTTTTGTTTGGCTTAAAAGGGTCAATTTATTCTTTTATAATTTCTGGCTTTTTAGAAGGTTTCTATCACTGTTTTGAAAGTTTTATTTATATAAAAACTCATAACAATTATTTTGTAATATTCATGTTTCTGAATGAATATCTGTGACTAAAAGGAGACATTAAAATGCCTGACATTTTGCTTGTCATGCCAGTAAAATGAAGTCAAATAGGCATAGATTATTTTTAAATGAAAAAAAGCTTTGTAAATAATATACATATTTACCATTGCTGTATGACATTAATAGCTAACTTTTAAGTTTTGAAGGGACTTTGTTTTTAAGTTAATAAAGGAATTTATGGAAATAGTGTTTGCAAGTTTATGTTCAGTTCACCTTTTAGATTTTCAACAAATTTGCCACCTGTCTTTGATTGTACTTAATTTGAATACACATTAAACCTTATGTTTTATATGAGGAACAGATAGATAGATGATAGATAGATGATAAATAGGTAGATAGATAGATAGATAGATAGATAGATAGATAGATAGATAGATAGATAGATAGATAGAGCTGCCTGTTCTGTGCTTTGGACTGCTCACTGCCTGACCCTACTTGCCACTGGGGATCGGAGATGACGAGGTACAGAATAAATAGCACAGACTTGGGGAGAAGATGTGAAAGGCCTAGCAAGCTCATGTGAATGTCACAAGCTCATTTAACACCTCTGCCCGAGTCCTGTTGGTCCTAAGCAAGCATCTCTTCCAAGCAGCAGTTCTCAATTGGCTGGCATTGTCTGTGTCAGAAATCCTTGGTCTCTCAGTTAGTTTTGAACTAGGTCTTCCTGCAGGAGTTGCCTTTGCAGCTGCACAGCCTCTAGCATTTATGCAGTGGTAGCCACCACCATTCCTCCTATAAGACAGATGACTAGATAGATGATAGATAGATAGATAGATAGATAGATAGATAGATAGATAGATAGACAGATTTATATAGAGAGATGCTTTTGAAAATAGAATAAACAAAGATTCTAAACCATCTAATTTGACTTCTATCATAAGTATGTACTCTTTTGTTGTTAGATATGGGTTATTCACTTGTTATTTTTTATATACATTCCACCAAAAAATGAATTTTACCTTTCCTGAGACAGAGTCTCTTAGGCTAGGTCTCCCTGAGATTTACCACAAGGCCAGGCTGGTAGTCTCTAAATACTCCTTCCTTACCTTCCAGAAACAGGGATTGCTGGTATATACTACAATGATTTTTGTAATTCATAATTTGATAAATAATGGAAAAAATCATCAATGTGACAGGTCTGCAAGAAACAAACCCTGATCTCTATTTCAACCAGAATGAAAAAAGACAGAAAGTACAAAAGAAAGAAAGAAGAAAGGAAGAAAGAATTCAAGTAATTCAGTTGTTCTAGGAGCATGTACCCTTGTAGAGCCAGGGAGCCAGGGAATAGGTATGGGATGGGGAAGGGTCAGAGGGTGGACCGGGAAGGGAATAAAATCTGGAGTGTAAGAAATATAAATAAATAAATAAATAAATAAATAAATAAATAAATAAATAAAAGCTCTTACTATGCTTCCACAGAATCTAAAGTTCTATTGCCAATACCCATGATGCATCACTCACACCTTCCTCTACTCAAATTCACATGATCTAACACTCTCTTATGATAACTTTGGGCACATGTACTCAGCTGCAAACATTAACAAAGGCATACAGACAGATACATACACACACACTCAAAACCCACTTGTACATAATAAAAATAAATATTTGTTCAAAAGGAGATATATGCAATGCTACACTAAAAGCAGAAGGAAACAAAAGGGTGTTCTTCAGTTGGTAAAAGGCTTGCTTAGCAATGAGGAAGCCCTAGGTCCTATTCTCAGGATTGTATTAAAATGGGTGTGAAGACCTAGACAATGCCAGTAGTAGGAGGTGGCTATAGAAGGATCAGACACTCAAGGGCGTCCTTATCTTCAGAGCATTTTTAAGGCCAGCCTAAGTTTCATGAAACTGTTTCTCTCAAATAAAAATAGTATGTGATTGTAATCCTAGAATTTTGTGAGTTGGAGGCAGAGGAATAGGCATTAAAAGACAAAATCAGCTTCATATTATGTTCAGTGGGAGCCTGGACTGCCTAAGAACCAGCCTGAAAAATAGCAACCAATACATCAAACAAACAGGCTTAAAAAAAAAAAGCACCAGCCAAAACTACCACAAACAAGTTGCTATAGAACAAGATTGTGTGGATCATTTAGTGCGGGCAATGCCACAGCAGTTTTGTATACCAGGCAGATTATAGGCAGATTGTAGGAACAATTAGCCAAACTATCTCATTCCTTATGTCATCAAATTATCTTATATTCAATTTCTTCCTCTACCACATAGTGTCATTAATCCTCAAGGATTTATACCTAATAATCAATTATGGCAAATGGATGTTACTCATATTTCTGATTTTGAAAAATTAAAATATGTACATGTGATTATTGACACCTTCTCAGGTTTTCTAGTTGCAATAGCTTTAACAGGAGAAGCAACTAAAAATGTATTAGTCATTGCCTACATTGTTTCTCTATGCTGGTTGTTCCAAATAAGATTAAAATAGATAATGGAACTGACTATTACTGATAAGCATTTGAGATGTTTTGTCAAAATTTTAATATTACCCATATTATTGGGATTCCTTATAATCCTCATGGGCTAAATTATTGAGAAACAGGTATTGTGGAAATTTAAAACAATATCTTCATATAATAAAAAAGGGGGAGTTATATCCCCATATACCATAAATTAATTTAAGTCATATTCTTTTTATCTTAAAATTGTACAAAGATTGGATGCTTAGGATCTCTCTGCTGAGTGTCCATGACAACTAGCCATACGTATTCCTAGGTGAAATGAAAGGATCTATTTACTGGCATATGGCATGGTCCCGATCAGGTATTAATATAGGGAAGAGGGCATGTTTGTGTTCTTTTTCCTCAGGATGCTGAATGAGCATGCTAGCTCCCAGAGTGATTGGTGAGACGTGCTAATGCTGGGACAAAGAATGATGCTGGCCGTGAGCTTTCAGAGTGCCCTGACAATGGTGACAAGAATGCTGTATTGGACATATGATCCTGACCCACCTTTGCTTGCCTATATCCCAGACTGGACAAGCTTCCTTGCTTCAAACTTTTAGACCTTGTGGGACAGATGATATGGAAACTATGGAAATTGCCTTCAAAAATTTAATCAAAAAGAAAAGTTATAATGATTCCTCTCTCTATCCTTTAATGTGACCAGTTATTCTGACTCAATAATGGAATGGTCTGTAAATCAAGCCAATAATGGAAAAAAGAAAAAGCCATGTCTTCATTTGGAAAGCTGACTGTGAACATTTTCAAAGACATATCTGAAAATTTACAGTTGCCTTGTATGAAGTGACATTTACAGTGGATAAAATTGGGATAGGATCTGGATTTTGAATAAGTGTTCATGCATGTGTTAAGGCTCTCAATCTTTTATCAATTGTCATGTTAAAATTACTTTTATTTCTTCCATAGTATTGTGTGTCAGTGTGTTGAAATTAGTCATGCCTATTATTGTGGTCTATCAACTAGCTTTTGTTTTATTGTCTGAGAGTATTAGAGGACATTGGTGTTCTGGAAAAAAAGGTTCTAGATATTGGAAGAAGTGAGTAACGCTTTAAGCAGAAGGTAGAGGGTAGTGGGCTTGATTATTACTAGTATAACAACTTTAATTATGTTAATAGATAGGGCCTCTGCTTCTGCAATTGCTTGAACACAAATTAAGACAGCTACTTTTGTTAATCATTTAGCAAAAATTGTTAGTAAGGTTTTGAGTACTCATGAGGATTTAGGTAGGTGTTTGGAACAACAGATTGATGCTCTTTAAGACAGTATCAAATTATTGGAGAGGAGGTTCAGAGTTTAAGAGTAAGAAGCCATCTCAAGTGTCATGTTAAATACCAATGGATTTGTGTTACTTCTAAAATTTATAATGATAGTCACTATTATTGTGAAAAAAATCAGACTTTTGCAGGGTATGTGGCACAATGCTAATAGTTCTCTGGATATTTTAACATATGCATTGGAAATTATGAATTTAAAGAATGCTGCTCCGCTGAGCTTTGATGCTGTAGTATTAAATTATTCATAGCCTGAGGTCAGTATTTACATCTTGGTTAAGCTTCAAGAATGGCATATATAACTTGATCATGTTAGTCCTTCTTGCCCTGTGAATACTTTTACTCCTGCCCATTGTAATAAAACTTGCCTTTAATGATAACAACATGTTGGCGGTCAAAATATATGACTTGAAACTATAAATGAACCCAAGACTGAGTTATTAATTTAACAGGCTGGCAGCCAACAATGGGTAAATTCAACACAGAGCCTTAACAACTTGAGACACAAGTGCATTCCTTGTTCAAACATATTCCATAACAGGTAAGGAAGGTATTGTTGTCAGAACCACCTAAGACAGGTACAGTCTTGTTTATGAAATAAAAAGGGGGGAGATGTGAGAGATTTTTGGAGCCACTTGGCAGGAATCTGACATTGGACCAGGACAAGGAAGTGGGCTTCAGGCAGGAATCTGACCTTGGGCTGTGACAAGGAAGTAAGCTCAGGCAGGAATCTAATTTTGGAGTAGAACAAAGAAGTAGGCTTCAGGCATGAATATGACTTTGGGTTAGGACAGGGAAGTAGGTTCAGAAATCTTCAACATCCTAGAAACAGTGATCCTGGGAGTGATCACAGGACTTTGTTTATTGCCATGCATGTTCCTTGATTATTTGTGTTTATTGTATTGCTTGTTCCTCAACCTTGAACTGACCTTTATACTTACATGTAATTAAAATGATGTACAAGGAGATTGGGAAAAAATTAAATCTGCCACAGCCTCAGAACTGGCTGGGGTCATGATGAGAAAAAGAAAAAAATAAGAAAACTTTTAAAACAAATATTCTTACATATTTTAATTTATTACAGAGTGAAAAAGTAAATTGTATCATGAATATGTAAGATATATTGGAATTTCTTTTTTATTTCTTTATATACACATACACAAACACATACAAACACACACAAACACACACACAAACACACATTTCACTATTTAACTCTTTCAATAACCCTCACCTTTTCCAAGTAATATATATAATCATCAGTACTTGTCACAAAAATAAAATCTGACAAAATTTACATTGTTGGGGTATATTTTAAACACATAAATTTAGTTTTAAAAATGTAAGCGATATAGAACATCATGTGATTGCAAATATTAATGAGAAATTAGTTCTCCACATTCCTAATTTTTGTTTGTTTTGTTTTGTTTTCAACACAGGGTTTCTCTGTATAGCCCTGGCTGTCCTGGAACCTAACTTTGTAGACCAGGCTGTCCTCAAACTCAGAAATATGCCTGCCTCTGCCTCCCAAGTGCTGGGATTAAAGGCATGTGCCACCACAACCCAGTTCCATATTTCTATAAAAGAAATAAATATAGGAAGGTTTTTTTTCTAAGAAGCAGATGACACCCTCCCTTAGTTTATTTCGTGAGTCAGGGAACATGGCCTTACCAGCACCATTATCAATGAATTTGAAATGACTAAAAGTTCAAACATCAGTGAAGCATCACATCGTGTGTTCAAATCATATGACCATTTGTCTCAGCAAATGTCGATATATTTTAGAAGGCACCCATTGTTATAATCAAAAATAAATTAGCAGACATGGAAACTTCAAGCATCATCTGTCATCTGGAACTCACATACATTAATATGCCTTGTGTCTGTCTCTGTGAAGAGCTACGTCAATTCTAAGCTTCCTGTAACATTCAGAACTAAACAGTAATGCATTGTAACCTGAATGCATTGCAATCTGAGTGTCAACTCAAAATAAATGATGCTGTCTTTCAAAATTAAATTACAAGAAGTTTTTTTTTCTTGGCTTCACCCTCTTGTCATTTTGAGTTAGGCTAGCTGTCACTTTTCTTTCCCACTAACATTCTCTCAAAATTGTTTTGGGTAAAATTATAAATAAAATAACTAATCTGACTTCATGAATATCTGATAATGAATTTTTATTCTCAGAAAAAAATGTCTAACATTACTGCATAATTTGACTGGAGTACTCTGTGTCTGTTTTTTTTAGTGGTATGTAGGTGTTGTTTATATTTATCAATAATATTACTCACCATATGAGATGTTCTTAAGTATTCAATGTTATAAAACATGTGATAGAAGCTAAACCATTATTGGTTTAAAAAGTTAAACATGCAAAAAGTAAGTATGAAGTAAGTAGTGAAAATAAAATTATGGAATATTTATTCATGGCTTTCTTAATAAAACAAAAGTAAGCCCATAAAATGAATTATATCTGAAACCTAACAGCAAACGTAAATCAAACAAAGGCAGCTGAGAGTGTGTTTTGCCAACAGATTATTCTCTTTGTCTATGGATGTGTGTTAGCAATGTTACACAAATGTGCTGCCAGGATATAGAAATCATTCCAATTATGCTAAGAGGAAAACCAAAAAACAAAGCTGAATACTAACACTAGTACTATTAACTAAAACTAACTTGGAGAATTCTAATGAATTAATGATGAACTATCATTATATCATTAACAATTAATGAATTGATGAGATTTCACTCAAGTTTTCAAAATCAATAATAGAGCAACCATTGCTCCCCTAAAATTTATTTCTCACTAACATTAGTTGAGAATTATAGTTATATGGCTATATTGAAATTTTTATGCATGTGTGCAGGAGGTAAGTTACCATTGTACTGTATGTCTTTAACAGTAATAAACACCATTTAATTTTTAAAATTTTTATGTATTTATTTTTATTATTTTAGTGATATATATACTATTATTTTTCTATTATTTTAACCATTCATAATTGTACTGCTTGTTATAGTGTAGGTGATTCAAATATGTTTGTTGAATGGCTGGAAATTTTTAAATGCATTAATACTAGACTATAAGAACTATCTTTTACATTATAATGGCTACCCGTAAGAGAAAAAAATTCTCTGTGTCTGCTTCAGACACTATAAAAATTTTATTGTGGGAAAATTTTCTTTTTCCTAAAGAAAATGTTTATACAGGATGTCACTATTTTTTAAATACAATGACAATATCCATGTTTCAAAACTGGCCATATATATATATATATATATATATATATATATACACACACACACACACACAATTTATGTTTATCCACATTTTTATTAGATTTCTTAGATCTTGACAAGTGTGTTTAGTCAAAATATCATTGACTTTTGTAATATATTTTGATTAATGTTTGTCTCTTTTGTTTCTGTTTAGTGCTATATATGATTTAAGACACATAGATGTTACTTGTGACATTTTTCAACTCTCTATGAAGAAAGCTGAAAAATATATATTTGAATATATATTTTATATATTCAAATGAGCTTTGGCTTGAAATAACATCAATAATAATATAATTGATGAGATTAAATGTCATTAAAGGAAAAACAAGGCTGTCAATCAGTTTGAGGCCAAAAAACTTCAGTATAATCCATACTTGGTTAAAGTTTGGTTGTAGAATCACTGTGCAAACTAAGAATCTAATGAATTACATAAAGTGTCATACAAATGAGGACAGATTTGAGAAATTATGTTCTTCCTGGAAGAATTTCAGTTGATTGATAGAATGAATTGCAGTTTGAACTCTACTACTGCTCAGATATAAAATTTACTAATTAATTTGTATCACTTTCAAGTATGCTACATTTACAGTATAGAAGACGATAAATACCTAAAATAGTTTTTCATAGTTTAAGTGAGATGCATGTATGTATATTCACAACATAAAATTCTCTTAAGAAACTAAAATTACTCTCAAAAGTTGGGAATAATATCTTCATTTTTGAAAACACTTCTGTTTGAGAATTTCATACATGAGAATAATATATTTTAATCGAATCTATTATGCTTTCTCTTCCTTTCAATTTCTCTCTTCCAACACACCCTACTTTTCCTGATTGATTTTGGGTGTTCGTTTTAGTAACACACTGATTTTCATTACTTGTATATTATTTATAGTAAATTTTTCTAGAGCATTAGTAGCCACCATAGTTCACATATCTGAAGAAAACTAACTCTACCTCTACAAGCAGCTATAACTTATTAATAGAGCTTCACCTGATAATGTAGCCTCCTCTTAACTAGAATTTTGTCTAGTTTATTTTAGTGAAGGTCTTGTATATGCAATCAAAGTCTCTAAAATCATGTGTCATTGTCATATATGGTAACTATCATATAATTTCATGTACTTACTACTATTGACTTTTTTAATACTTTGGGGCCAGCCTCTGTGACAACACCAGTTGACTTATGGTCAACATCTGCAGTAGTTTGAATAAGAATGCTCCATTAATCGATTCTTATATTTGAATGTTTAGTCAACAGGAAGTATGTCATTAGGGTGAACGTTCAGATTTCAAAAGCCCCTGCCAGGCTCAGTCTCTCTCTGTCTCTCTGTCTCTCTGTCTCTGTTCTCTCTCTGTCTCTCTGTCTCTGTCTCTGTCTCTCTGTCTCTGTCTCTGTCTCTCTGTCTCTGTCCGTCTCTCTCCATCTCTCTCTGTGTCTCTCTGTCTGTCTGTCTCTGTCTGTCTCTGTCTGTCTCTGTCTCTCTCTCTCTCTGTCTCTCTCTCTGTCTCTCTCTGTCTCTCTGTCTCTGTCTCTGACTCTGTCTCTCTCTCTCTCTCTCTCTCTCTCTCTCTCTCTCTCTCTCTAAAGATCAGGATGTATGTAGCTATAAGCTACTACTCCAGCACCTGCCTGCATACTGCTCTACTCTGCTCTATCATGATAATAATGGCCCCAATGTCTGAAACTGTAAACAAGCTCTAATTAAATGCCCCTTTTCATCAGAGTTGTCTTCATCATGATGTCACTTCACACAATAGAACAGTGGTTAAGACACGGTGTATCTTACTACTAAGGTAGCCTACCATGTCAGGACAGCTTTTCTGAACTCTTAGCAAAATGCAGGACTCCCTTTTTTTAGGGGGCTTCCACTTCTCTGCCTAATTTGGGGAGTCTGATCCCCAATCATCTACATTAGAAATGTTACATAGTCTTTGGCAAAATTACACTATTAATTTCCTATCTCCAGATAAAAATCTGTTCAGCAAGCACCTGGGTTTCCTGAAATGCCTCTCCAAGCAAAGAGGTATTCCCAGAACCTTAAACCTCAGCCAATAAAACTTCACCCTAACACCCCCCTACCTACTCTGCCAGATTCCTGTATGTAGTCCATTATTCACCCAGAATAAAGTGTATGAGGACAAGAAGCGTCATTGAATATTGTCTAAGATAAATGTAACAATAAAATTTTATTAGAAGGTCTCCCCATTCCCAATGTTCACAGAAAGACTGGATACTGCATACCCCACTAATTCCAGGCTCCATTCAATTTTTGTCTACCCCTGATTCAGACGTGCCTGGATACTAAGGGAGAGTAAGTAGAATTTGGAACTATAGCTGGCACATCTACTGTAGAAGGTAACTTCTCTGATGAGGGTTGAGAGACAAATTACTCTATGTGTATAGACACAAATGATAGGGCAAGTTTATTCCTCTGTCTATTTATTAGAATCAGGTCCTTAAGTTCTTTCCAAAGGTTTACATAGTGTTAAACTTATTGAATGATAAGATAATTTAACAAGAATTTCAACAAAATTTATATCACATTAAAATTTTATAGCACTATGATCTGTTTCTAACAAATGTAATCATTGTGCAAGTATAATAGATAGAAATGTGAATTTATACTATCTAAACAAGATAATATTTCTGAGACAAAATATTAATTTGAAATGTGCATGAGTAATGTAGGAGGAACAAATAAGCTTACAAATATGTGGTCTTTTTATTCCCTAAAGAGAAACACAGAAGGAAATCATGTTTTTATTGAAAACCCAGTCAAAAATCCATGCCTGTGGAAATGGTAGTCCTTAGTGGAAAACTTACTATTAGTATTTACCTCATTTAACAGAGAATTAGACTGCTTGTAAAAACTTTTATTTCTATTCTCACCCTTAGGTATAAAACTTCTGCTTTGTAATGAACAGAATGGAATGCAGAGACTCAAGACTGCTCAAGGTGCTGAGATATAGCTACAGAAAGCTTAGCTCTAAACATGAAATTTGTACCATAACCTCTATGAGTCAGGAAATGTCAGTGGAAGCAGGAAGAATAAGGCATTTGGAAAAGATGAGGAAGAGATGGGAAATGATAGTTATTATAATCATATTTGCACAGAAGCTGTGGTGGCCAGCAATAGTAGAGGACAAGATTGGGCCTTTGGGAGTCAGAAAGACATCAGGGAGGGATACAATAGCATTTGCACTCTATGTAGAGCTAATAGATACTGGTAATTTATAGGTTGAGTGAGTTATTATCTTACGTGTTTAACTTACTGCTGAACCCATCAGACTCCAAAGGATAGTTCTAAACTTACAGTCACACAGATGACCTAGATTAAACTCAGAAGACACAAAAGTAAAAAAAAAAAGACTCAAATGTGTGTAAAAGATATTATGAATACTTGCTAGCATGTATAAATGACATATAATCCAAGTATTTTATTTACAAGATGTGAGCCTAGATTGGGCAGGTTTTGGAGCTGCTCATATCCATGTCATATGTCCCTTGTTACTTGCAGTTTCTCCTGGCCATGTGCTCATGGTTGATCTTCACTTTTGGTCTCCTTGATTCATCTTCTCTCTACATGTAACTCCCAGCCTGTAACTGTAAACCCACCTACCTCTATATATTGCCCAATCACAGGCTTTAACCCTTTATCAATCAATTAACTTAGGGAGCAAGATTACATAGCATCATTCGATGGATATGAGGATCTCCTTGTCACAGGCAACCAGATCTTGGGGCTAGTATTCAGCACTGGAATACATAACAGCCTCAGGCCAACCTCCTACAAATGTAGAAAAAAGACTTGTACACAAGAGGGAGGATTGGAACAGATAGGAAGGAGATAAAGAGTGTGTGTGGTAAGATTAATCACAAAGCATTACATACATATATCAAATTGCCAAAAATGTAATTAATAAAAGGAAATTGAAACATAACAATAGAATGAATAAAAAGTATAAATTGTGGATTACATAGAGTCATGTAAGTCAATTATCAGCCTAAAAGCAATAGATACTATAATAAATGGTATTGAAAAGAACTGTAATAGAACAATAATGTAAGAAAGAGTTATATTATATCTTAACTCTTGAATTATAGCTCTTAAACATAAAAAAGAAAAAAACACAAACAAAACTAAATAAAAATGAAAGAATAAGAGAATAAAGACAGGCTTCTTCAAAGGTTTTCTTTTTATCAGACTAGATAAAAGTGTGCTTTTGCAAAACTCATTGAAGTTATTAAAGAAAACAGCTATAAAAATAAAATTCTGTTTGCAAGAAAACACTTATTTGATAGAAGAACAAAATAAGGCTGTAGATGTATCTTGGTGCTACATTGCCCTTGGACATGCATAAGGGGATGGATTCCACCATCTTTATCAGCCAAAGGTAAAACAAAGTAAGAATATCTGAAGGTAGCAGAGAATGAATGTTTTATTAGATCAAAGCAAGTAAACACTGAAGGAAATATAGATAGGGGAAGAAAGTTTCTGTATATATATATGATTTATTCTATAAGGAATAAAATTATATAACTTCTGATAAGCATGGAATTTCATTTAGATAATTTTTTAACAGTGTGAAAAAATAATTACAGATAATTTAAATAATGATGATAGATATAAACTGATATATAAAGAAAATAAACAATGGTAATTGGGGTATATGATACGTACATTAATTATTACATTGTGTATGCATGCTACATTTAAAGGAAACTCTAAAAAACAAGTGAATAAAGGAACTTGTGTTCAAGTAACAGAAAAATAAAAATGATGGAGAGTTTGGTAATACAGTGAAATAAAGTATATCAAATAATTGAAATATGAAGAACTTTTGAATTTTGTTAAAAGATATTTTACATTTTGATAAATGAACTTTAGTTTGATCCAATGTATTTGTAATTTGTAAGCTGAAAACAAATGCCAAACCTCCTTAATTATCATCACTTCCCAGCAGTTTTGAAAAGTTTACCTCAGTGGTTAATCCTTTTCAATTCCCATCAAATACTTTAATCAGTACTAAATTAGTATCATTCAGGTTGTCAGTTTCTTCTCTTTCACTGCCCGAACATGATTTTCTTTCTTTTCTTTTTTTTTTTTTTTTTTTTTTTTTCGCTTTTTCGAGACAGAGTTTCTCTGTGTTGTCCTGGCTGTTCTGGTATTCACTCTGTAGACCAGGCTGGCCTCGAACTCAGAAATCCACATGCCCCTGCCTCCCAAGCGCTGGGATAAAAGGTGTGTGCTACCACCACCCAGCTGTGATTTTCTTAAATGTAATTAGTTTCAGAGAAATATCACAATTTCTTTCCCTTTTTTTTCCCTGCATGTATTTCTTCTTCCCTATGCCCCTTCCTCTCTCAGTGTGGGTGAGCATGTGTTCATGTAAATGTATTTTGTGGGATGACTTTCTTTCTTTTGTAGTTCCCATCTTTAAATGTAAATCTCAAGTGATAGTAGGAAAAGGTAGGATCTTTATAAGAAATTAAGTAAAACATTGGATGGTTTCACTAATGTCTTAAAACTCCTGTCTCAAACTAGAAAGAAGATCTCAAAGGAAACATGCAAATTGATCTTGATGTTCCTGGTTCTGAAACTCCGTGAAATACCACCCAATCAGCACCCACCTGTTCTCCCAGTTGACTATGAAACTATAAATAGTTTTGATGAGAATTTCATCATTTTTAAAAGTTAAAAATTTGGTGGGTCACATAAAAAATTTCTTTAATTTTCATTAATCATTGTGAGTATACATGGTTTAAATTGATGCAGTTTTGAGTAAAACAGAATCATACATTTTATAAGAAATGTACTGCAATGTTTATATCATATGGTTGAATGTATAATTTGTGTGAATATGGTTTTATTAAATTCACACATATTGTTTACATAAAATGTGACATATGTCACAGAAGCTATTTTAATTAATTACTAGTAAATTAAATAAAACCCTTTATTTTTATAACAGCTTTATGTTTTATAAACAATGTATTTTGGATGATTAATCAACGTGGGACTTTGATGTATATGTACTTACAGTCATATGTAATATTTGTAGCTAATTATGGTTGTAATGATTATCAAATACTGCATAAGTGTGAATATAAATTATGACTAAATATTGGTTGAGTTTTAGTGGAAACTAAAACTTAGTAGATGTTATTATTTTTCCAACAATTTTTGAAAAATATATTAGAGTACAGATGTAGATCAAAACCAGACAACACCCTGCCACCATGTCCTGTTCCTATACTTTTATTTTGGTATCAGCAGAATTATGAACTTAACAATCACAGGGAGAAATTTTCAGACAACAAATTTATTTCTCAATCCATGAGTTCATTTCTGTGTTGGAATAGTACTTATTTTTCATTATTTTTACTCTGTTAGTGACATTATTATTTATGTTCAGACATTTTATACTTCAGAGTGCATGACATGTCTCAGAGTAACAAGACTCTAGCTTTGAGGGGATTCTAATTCATCATCCTTTAATTGCCTGCTTGGAGCAACGTCAAATGAGTTTCTTTCTTGCCTGACCAAAGCAGTGGTCATTTTGGCCTTGAACACTTGTCTCTCACTCTTTTTAAATAATAATAAAAAAGCCTATCTCACTATGAGAAACATTCAATGTAGAAATGGTAAGGAAATTAATATTTTAATGATTTATATTGTCATTGCCACCGACATTTTTATAAGATCTTATATTATGTGATCTCATATTGTCTCCAGATATCCTTGAGGCCAGCATGCAGAACTCAAATTAAATTTGATATAGTATTAAGAAAAATTAAGGCAATTAAAAACAGAGTTTAATACTAGAAAAATATTTTCCCATGGAAAAAACATTCTGTAGTTTCCAAGTCAGTTCCAATTTAAAATTATTTCTTTAAATTTTTTTTATTAATCATTATCTAATTTTAAGTATTTATTTTTTAATAACAAATGAAATTTTTGTGTAGTTTCATTAATAAGATAAAATTCCAAATACAATTTTATTGTAAACTCTAAAAGGTTAAAAAATGGTTTGAAAATCTATCATCATCAATTGATTCTCATATATTACTGATCTTCATTCTCTCATCTCTCAGCCCCATCCTCCAAATTATTATGTTAGAGATTCATAATATGAACTCAAATATTCCTCACTCTGGACCCAAGAGACTGTATCAATTTAAACACATTAAGAATAGGCTAAGTCATCATCAACAACACTGATCTTAATATGTAATCATATATGCCTTTATAATCTTGGAAGAATACATCATTTAAGATTAGAGCTACACATTCACTTAGATTATAAAAGTTGATTATAAAAGAAACCGAAGAGAAGTAAGGGCAGTTGATACATTAGTCTCTTATAGCAGGTTTTAGAAAAACCCCGAGTATACAGTAAAATAGCATTCATAATTATCAAGGATTTCTATCTGTGAGATCTATCAAAGTTCCAGTGTCTTAGACTGTATGATATACTTTGTTTTGTTCTGTTTTGGTTCTGTTTGGTTTGGCTCTTTTCAAGACAGGCTTTCTGTGGAACTCTGGCTGTCCTGTAACTCTGTAGATTTGGCTGGCCTTGAACTCGGAGATTGGTATGCTTTTGCCTGAGATTAAAGGTGTGAGCCACCACCACCTGTTTTGTAAGAGATATTTTTATTATACTGCTTCATCACAATTATGTCTCTGTCTCTTCTGAGGCACACTGGACCTTTGTTAATGTTCCACAGCTCTGAGAAACCACACATTGGAGTATATTAATTTGTTGAACACTTCTGAGATTATCAGAAATTTTCATTTCCATTTTCAGAAATTTCTTCACAAATATAAAATGGGCATTTTTATCCTGTTGTTTATGATCATTTTATCAGCTTTTTACATTTTTGTGACATTTTGAGTTCATTAAGACTGCATCATTTTGTCTACTAGATAGATTTCTCCATAAGGATTAGTACAATCACAAAAGCCATTCATTTTTTTAAACAATTGACCATTACACTTTTCTAATGTTATGGGACTAGGGATGTACTTTGTATCATGTGTCTTAATAACAACAGAAAATATACATAGACTTTGCTTCATATTTGAGGCTCAGTTCACCAGGTACAGTTTCTGATGTCAAATGTTCACTTTGCAGAGACCATGCTATCAAAACAGATTGGCCACTTTCATGCCCATCCCCACTGCTCTCACTAACCATATTCTATGAAGCAATACAAAGACATAATACTAACTCGCTCTTGATATGCATGTTTTATGACACAAGGGTATGCTGCTTCTTACTATCAAGTTCTAGAGGTTAATCAAGAATAATGGCAATACTCTGAAGAGTTTGGTGGCCTTTGGGGCTTAATTAGCTAATAGCTCAAAGAGAAGCAACACATTCCTGACAATATGTTTTGTTTTACATTATTTTAGTTTATGTTTTCAGCCAGGATATCATTGCATAGCTGTAGCTGACTTGGAGTTTGTTATATAGATTATAACGCTCTCAAGCTCACAAATATCCACCTGCCTCTTCCTATAAGTGCTGGAATTAAAGGTGTGTCCTAGCATGGCCCCTGTTTCCTTTTTGCTTGTCTTCCTTCATTCATACCCCCCATCCCTTCCTTCTTCCCTCCCTCCCTTCTTCCTTTCTTTCTTCTTTGTTTTTCTCTCTCTCTTTCTTTCTTTCTTTCTTTCTTTCTTTCTTTCTTTCTTTCTTTCTTTCTTTTTCTTCCTTCCTTCCTTCCTTCCTTTCTTTCTTTCTTCCTTTCTTTCTTTTGTATTTCTTTTTAATTTCTTGTGTTTAAGGGGCATTTTGACTCCTTATAGAATAGCTTCAATTTTTATTCCTGTTATGCCTGTGTGTGAATATATTTTACAAAACATCTACAGTAGTAAGTTTTGATGTGATTTTTCTTAATGACTTCTGAGTAACTCAATATATGTTTAAAATATTCCTGGGAAATTTGCCTGATGATAAATGATAGTCCAAATAATTCTATTGATATACTTTGTGAGTGTATTTTTAAATGCCTTGAAATTATTTTTAACAATAGAATCTCTACATAATCTCTGCATTGCTCCTATGAAAGAGGTACAAATTGGGGATAACAGTAAATATATAAAGTTGGCTCCATAATATGTGAATAAAATAAAATTCAATAATTACTATGTAAGCACTAAAATAATATGGTAGTTTTCAATTATTTTAAAATGCTGTCAAGACAACATAAAATAATATTTATAACTCATGATTAATATATAGTAAAATTTACACCTATTTTTAATAGTTTAATATGTACATATTTTGTATATGCATATATACAAAATTTGAAAAAATATATGAAGGGAATGAATCTGTGACATAGAGGAGGCTGCAGCCCCTGAAAAGACCTAGATTATGAAACTAATAGTAATTTGATTAGTCCTATTTATTTGGCAGTATCTTTTACAATGTTCCTATTAATTACCAATACTGCTAATTGTTCTTATCCATATAATAGACACTCTTTACTTAACGCATCAAGCATTCCTCATAAGGACGGGGGTATACACAAACATTGAGTGGTTATAGTGACCAAAACATATCTTTTGCAGAAAGGGCTAGGAACTGTTTTTTATTCTATTCTTCAGAGATGTGATATCTGGCTTCTAAGTTGTTCTGCTCTATTATGTGTTTCCAAGTTATAATAAACATTACTTAAAGAGATTATGCAATCTGCATTTGGCACCAGTCTCTATGCCAGCTTCTAAAATGGACACTCTAAATGGTAATCTTAGCTTCTGAAAGTATTTGATAATTACTAAAGAAGTATAGGACTTCTGATTAATGCACCGTATTCTTAGTCAGCAAAAAAACATTCCTCATAAAATTCCTCACACATGCGTTTAAATTTTAATTCACTTGTCCCTCCATTTTGCATAATGCCTTAGTAACATCCTCTGACTAACAAAAAGACTAAAGTATCTGAGCAGCAGTTAGAACAAAAGAATGCTCTTGTTAAAAGAAAACATATCTTGCAATAAAGGGAAACAAGGAGCTGTTGCACCTGTAGCTGATATGTAGAAAAACAAAGAAATTTACAGAAACAATGGGCCAAATCAAGGCAAGAGCTGAGAACGGTAGTGCAGCACAGGAACACTGGTGAACAGTAGCTTCCCACCGAATAATGGTGCTTTGGGGCTTACTGGACCATTTCCAGTTAAAACGTATTTTTGTTGTTGTTGTCGTTTTGTTATGTTGTTTTCTTAACTACATTCTTCACTAAAAAAAAGTCTTACATTGGATTTTAAAATTTCATGCATGTATTCCACCCATCTTTAGCATATCCACCTCTAACCTCTCAGTTCTACTTCTACCATGTGTATGTGTGGTATGTGTGTATGTGTGTAGGCATGTTCACATGAGTTCTAGTATATGTGTATACGCCATTGTGCTTGTGGAGCCTAGCTATCTTGCTTGCCATGGCAACTCCTTGACTCTACCTGGGAAGAATTTATAAGCAGAGTCCTATACCCAGTGCTTTGACAAAGGTCCTAGAATCCAAACTCCTGTACTCAGTGTTGAATGAATAAGAGCTTTCTCTTCTTAGTTAGGTCTTACCCATTCCAATATTGCATGGTATTCAATATGTGCTGAATGAATATATATATGTGTAGCACGCACAGTCGTCTCGCCAGCAAGAAGACACGCGGACACACTAGGTTCCTTCTGCAGCAATGTTTTATTGTCTCCATCCATAGGGAAAAAGGGTCGAACCCAAAATCCGTACTGCTTATATACACCACAGTGCAGCGTGTCTGCCCACAGTGTGGCATGTCTGCCCATGATTGGCTGTTTGATCATTACCCTACGTAACACCCCGGGATGGGCTGTGACATGGTGTCTTTTTCACTCTACGCACATGCGCACATGTGTAAACAGTTCTCTACGCACATGCGCAAACAGTTGTTTACAGCGGAAGTAGGTGCCATCTTGCCATGGCGAATGCCTCTCCAGCTTCACGGCTCCCTACATCTCCCCCTTTTGTTTTGTTAAAAGGGAAGGCCAAATGTAGCAAGTCAGAGAGTGCTTTTGCTCTGCCAGGGCCCCTGTCTTAAGTCATTCCTCATCAAACCTGCAGCCTTACCCGTCATAGGATTACCCCCCACCCCCCACCCCCCGCCTGAGGG